>NC_081408.1:754937672-755030172 GCF_030272615.1 Cryptomeria japonica | reverse complement strand
CAAGGGTTTTTGAAGGTTTTAGTGAGGGTTTGTAAATTAAAGGTCTTCTCCATGATACTAGACCCAATTAAAATTATCAAACCTTGATATGACATCTACACAGAAATAACAGTCTAGAGGACTGAGACAGCAATGTTTTTAATGTTTTGCATACATTTTCAACATTTGTAAACCAAATACAATGAAGCTATGTAAAATACAAATGCAAAAAATGACTTGGCATAAGTTGGAACACCCTGCAAAGCAAATAAGAAAGGATTTCTTATGACTGTTGCTCATACACCCGCCATCACTGCACTTTTAACAGTCTTAGAACTGTTTACACTTTCTTTCTTTCTTTTAATTTACTTCTTCATTCTATCCCTGGCCTACAAAAAGGTGTTAATAGCAAGGTAACACAATGCATATAGCATCTTTAAAAACCTTGTAAGTTTGAGCACTTAAAAGATGCCACAAAACATGACAGTATTATAAGACTATGACAGAGAATACACTTTTCTAGGATCCTTATTTAGGTCCTTTACAATCAAATTGTGCATCTTGTCTTCTTAGCATTGAAAACAATTGTAAATACATTCCCATGATGCATAAAAGAGGAATCCATCATTCCATACTGTCCATTAGGAAGGTTGGCAATGAGGTTTTAATGATGAAACAGTGACACACTATTTTACAATCTGTTTACACCTTTTCTTCTTGCATCCAACCAATTCATGAGAGAGACAAGGATGGTAAAGTGCAATAATAACTCTTACCAACTTAATCCTCCTTCAACATTTCAAAGTACAGTGCTATGAACAACAAAGTACCATTCAAACAACTTTAAGGATACCCAAGCCAAGTTGTTCACTTCACATACTTGCCATGGGCTTACAAACACTTGTGCATTGCTAGAATAGGAAAATAGATGTATGATACAGTATGTACAAAGGATCCAAAAAATTTCCTCAAAGCCATGGATGAATAGACTTGAAGAAACTAGTTGGACCATGAATGATCTTCCATTGGAACCACAAAACAATGCCTTACTCAAGAGTACTCCAAACAAAACTTGTCCGAATCCCAAAGAAAAGATTAGAGATCACTACTCAAACATCAAGAGAGATCACACCAATGAAAAATAGGAGTAGTACGGACTCATGGAGCCATGGTATGGACTGTACTCTCAAAAGTGCAGGAAACTAGTTAAAACTCACAAAAAACAAGAGCAAAACAAGTATTTCTTATCTTTTTCCAACATGAACCACACATACAATGATGGGAACATGGTTTTCATACATGTTCCAACTTATTGAAGCCTTTGTACGGACAGGTATAGGCTGGAACTAACCAAAACCACCAAAAATCATTTTTTTGCACTTTTTGACAACTTTTGTTGCTCAAAAATTACATTTTGACTTCCAGTGACTTGGCACTCAAACCAATGACTCAACATCATTTACAAACACTAAATAAACATTCTCTAATTCCTTTCAAGGCTTTACAACATAAAAAATTCAAAAATGCTCATTTGGACCCAAAATTGACAATTTTTGGCCCATTGAGCAAAAACCAAAAAATCTTGGAAACTCTTAAACAAAATGAGTTCCAAACCTCATTACACCACAAAACAATCCTATTAAACCTACTAGAAACATAAAATAAACACACATGCTTAATTTGCAACAAAATGCTATACCTGCTGTGATTTGAGCATTCAGGTGCTCAGGTGCTCCTGCACCATACTCCCCTAAGGACAAAGAAGTCATGTGACTCCTTTGGGTAGTAAAGAAAGAGGAATTCCAACTTTGAGAAAGTCACTTTCAGCTATCCAAGTGGCTTCAGAAATTGGTTTATCCTTCCACTTGATAAGATGCTCCATGTAGGTATGGTGTCTTGTCTTTTTGATGATTCTTGAATCTAGTACCTGTTGAGGAATGGGAGTAGAAGAAGAGGGGAGAGAAAAATCAGAAAGGGAATGAGAAAGATCTGAAACTCTTTGTGAGTCTGATGGTAGCTCCCCTTTGAATGGCACCAAATCTGCAACATTGAAAATAGGAGACATAGAAACTTCATTAAGCAAATCAACTTTATAAGCATTATGGCCATATTTAGCCAAGATTTTGCATGGTCCTACTCTTCTAATTTGCAACTTAGTATGCACTCCTTTTTGTAATCGTGACTTGTTGAGATGGACCATCACATAATCACCCACTGAAAATTGAACATCTCTTTTTGAAGCATCAACTCTCTCCTTAACTTTTTGAGTAGTTTCCTGTAAAGATTTATGTACCTGCTCATGAATTTCTTTCATAGACTGTGCCATATCTTCTGTTGTACCACTCACATGCTGCAAATTAGTTGCATCATTTAACTTGAAAACACCTCTAGGATGCATTCCATAAACAACCTGAAATGGGCTCTTACCAGTGGATCTGTTTACACTGTCATTGTATGCAAACTCTGCCTGATGGATGAGTTGATCCCAACTTTGCCCATATTCTTTGGTAAGACATCTGAGTAGGTTACCCAATGTTCTGTTCACCACTTCTGTTTGGCCATCTGTCTGTGGATGATAAGCTGAGCCAAAAGACAAGTTAGTACCCAATTTCTTCCATAAAGTTTTCCAAAAATGACCCAAAAATATAGCATCTCTATCAGATACAATACTGGATGGCAAGCCATGAATTCTTACAACTTCCTTAAAGAAAAGAAAAGAAATATGACTAGCATCATTAGTAGTTTTGCAAGGTATGAAATGTGCCATTTTACTGAATCTGTCAACAACCACAAAAATAATATCACACCCTGCTTTAGTTTTGGGCAAACCTACCACAAAATCCATACTGATGCAATCCCAAGGCCTAGAAGGTATGGGAAGAGGCTGATACAAACCAGCATTAGTGCTAGTACCCTTGGCTGTCTGACATACCATGCATTGCTCAACATATTTCTTGACATCTGCCTACATCTTAGGCCAAAAATAGTGCCTCTGAACCAATTCCAAAGTCTTATTAAGACCAAAGTGACCACTCAAGCAACCATTGTGCTTTTCCTGTATCAGATTCTCCCTCATTGAACCTTTTGGCACACACAGCTATCCACCCCTGAATAACAATCCATTCTGTAAAGTATAGTCAGCATATTCACTATGAAAAGTATTCTGAAAATCTTGACAAACCTTGTAAATATCAGCAAAATCAAAATCATGTGGATATAAATCCTTAAAACATTCTATACCAATACTTCTAATCTGAATTTCTTGAACAGTAAGCAACCTCCTACTCAATGCATTAGCTACTTTATTGCACTGTCCTTTCTTATTCTTCAAAGTAAAGGTATATGCTTGCAAAGACTCTACCCATTTAACATGTCTATGAATAAGCTTATCCTGTGAATTGAGAAAACTAAGTGCCTGGTTGTCAGTATAAACCACAAATTCTTTAGGAAGAAGATAATGCCTCCATTTCCTAAGTGCCTAAACCAAAGCATACATTTCAAGATCATATGAAGAATATTTCTTCTTAGCATCATTAAGCTTTTCACTGAAAAATGCAACAGGTCTATTATCCTGACTCAAAACAGCACCAATAGCAATGTTACTTGCATCACACTCTAAGGTAAACAATTTGTCAAAACTAGGTAGAATCAACACTGGTTGAGTAGCAACTCTGACTTTCAGCAATTCAAATCCCTTTTTGGCTGCTTCTGTCAACTGAAATTTAACTTTCACACCACCCTTAATGGTTTCCAACATAGGTGAACATATTTCACTGAAACCTCTGATAAATTTCCTATAAAATTGAGCAAGTCCATGAAAACTCCTGACATCACTAGCATTCTTAGGGGTTGGCCAATTAACTATGGCTTCTACCTTACTTGGATCCATCTTCAAATCACCCCCTGAAACAACAAAACCCAAATAGACCAGCTCTTGCTTAAGGAAATCACATTTCTCTAGATTGATAGTAAGTTGTTCATCATTCAATCTTTGTAAGACAATCTGCAAATGTTGGAGGTGTTCTTCCTTGGTTTGATTGAAAATTAAGATGTCATCAAGGTACACAACTACAAACCTACCTATGAAGTCATGTAACACCACATTCATCAATCTCATAAATGTACTGGGTGCATTTGTTAACCCAAATGGCTTGACTAGCCATTCATAAAACCCCTCATTGGTCTTGAAAGCTGTTTTCCATTCATCCGCCTCTTTGATGCGGATTTTATGATAACCACTTTTTAGGTCTATCTTACTGAAATATTTTGCTCCCCCTAAACAATCCATAAGATCTTCTATCCTAGGGATGGGGAATCTATACCTGATTGTGATCCTGTTTATTGCTCTTGAATCTGTACAAAGTCTCCAAGCCCCACCTTTCTTAGGTGCTAACACTGTGGGTACTGCACATGGACTAATACTTTTTCGAATCAATCCTTGGTCTAAGAGCTCTTGGATTTGTCTTGCCACTTCCTGATTTTGTTCAGGTGTCATTTTGTAAGAAGCTTTGTTTGGTAAGGATGCACCTGGGATGAAGTCTATCTGGTGGCTAATGGCTCTCTGAGGGGGTAGAGAGGTTGGTTGACCATCATTAACAATTGAATTAAACTGATCTAGAAGTTTCTGCACCTCATATGGGATTTCTACATTCTTTCCTTTCTTTTCATCAACTGGTTTAGTTATCAATGCAAACCTGTACCATGACCTTCTTTCAGGGTATGAATGAACTCCTTTTCACCAACTAACAAAGTGTTGGGAACTTGTGGTTTGCTGCCCTCACTTTCTTCATTAAGGGACTAAATTTTATAGTGGATACCATTCTTGAAAAATGAGTATGAGTTCTTTTCACCATCATATTGTGCTTTCCTGTCAAATTGCCAAGGTCTTCCTAAATGCAAATGACAAGTATCCATAGGTAGTATATCACACAAAATCTTATCTTGGTACTCACCTATGTTAAACTCTACCCATGTTTGCTCACTCACTAATACATGTTGCCCTTTTTTCAACCATGTGACCTTGTAGGGCTCATTGTGCTGTATCCTAGGTAGTTGAAGTTTTGTAGCAGCTTCTTCTGATATGATGTTATTAGTTGATCCTGAGTCAATGATAACTTTGCACACCTTTCCTTGGATCTTACATTTGATCCTGAAAAGAGCTTTCCTTTGAGACATATCTTTCTGAGATGGCTCTTTCATGAGGATCCTCCTGATCATGAGGTTTTCCCCTTCTTCTGATGGTAGACACCTTTGATTTGGTGTGGTTTCCTCTTGCACAAAATGGACTCTCTTATCACCCCCTTGAGATGAACTTGGCTTCTCTGAGCATCTATATGCTGGATGGCCTAGTTTCTAACAGTTATAACACTTCATGGTGGAGAAGTATGAACCTCTTCCAGGTCCATTAGATCTACCCCTTCCTGGGTTACCTGATCCCCTACCCCTATAGTTGGGTCTGCTTTGAGAATCCCTGCTTTGCTCAATAAGCTTAGACTCTCCCTGGGACCTATGATCTATGTTTCTTCCCCCAAAACTGCCTCTGTGACTGCCTCTGTTTCCTCCGCCTCTGCCTCTACCATTATGTTCTTGTATCTTCTTGTTTCTCTCTTCTACCTTCAGTGCTAGTTGATAACACTTCTGTAATGTGTTGGGACACCATAGGCTTAACTCTTCCTGAATATTCCATCTTAACCCATTGAGATACCTAGCTACTCTGACATTTTCATCTTCTTGTACCTTAGATCTAAGGCATAGTTTTTGGAATTCTTCAGTATAACTACTGACATCTAGGTCTTTTTGTCTCAAGTTTTGTCTCTTCCTATGTAACTGGATTTCATAATCTTCAGGAATGTAGGTGTCTTTGATTTTAGTTACCATTGTCTTCCAAGTGGCTATGGGTTTCTTTCCCTCTTTCACCCTTTGCTCTTGGATGAACTTCCACCAAGTTAAGGCTGTCCCTCTCATTCTGGATTTGGCTACCTTCACTTTTTGTGCTTGAGTAATTCCATCACATTCAAAGTGATTTTCTAGACCCTCTATCCACTCCATTAGTGCTTCTGGTTCCATCTTGCCACTGAAAAGGGACACTCCATCTAGGGCCTTTCCAGTCAAAGCTTTCAAAGCTTGTAAAAAGGTTTCTTGTTCTCTATCCAAGATTGGATCTGGTTCTGGGACTTCTTCCTCTAAGGTTTCCTTCTTATCTTCAGCATTTTCTACTCTCTCACTGACTTCTTCAGTCTTGACTTCTACTTGGTTCAACTTTTTTTCAAGTTGTTGTAATCTTTCCCTAAGGAGTCTATTTTCTTCAACTTGATCCTTCATCCTCTTTGCTAACTCTGCATTGGTCACCATGTTGTTAGTGTTGTCTCCCGCTGACTCACTACCTGACATGTGCTAATCTCTCAACCCAAATATAAATTGGCTCTGATACCACTATGATGAGGAGGTAGACTAGAAGTTGGTCTTCTTTTGAGGTTGGTGGGCTTTTGTTCCCAAATCAATCCCTAGGCACAAATGGGATTCTTCTAAACCTTTCTCCTATCTCCTCCTCTCTACTCAACACTGCTTGCACCCTATTGTATTGCTCATCCCTCCTCCTTACCTTCAATGCTAAGGCATTCAAATCTGAAATGAGGTCCTCTTGTGTGTCACTAAAAATGAACAAGTTTGGTTGGCCAACTGGCTGAATCTCCTCTCTTCCAGGAATGGGCAACTGTTGGAGAACCATGGTTTACCTAACCTTGTTTGCACTTGTAAGGATTTCAAACATATTAATGTGTTGACTGAGCATCTAGACAAGTCTGCAAATTCTGATGACTGTTCCTCACCTTTTCAAGAGTGAAAATATCCACATAGGATGCAATGAACGTTGTTCTACTCAAGGCAACTTCTAGGTTCAAAAGGTCATCTTGATCAAATGACTTGATGCAATGCTATGGAGATTGTAGTAGGGTGTCTCAGGTCTTAACTCATCAATTTTGATGGTTTGAAACAATCAGTTGCTTCTTCTTCCTTACTGATTT
The DNA here is from genome assembly GCF_030272615.1 of Cryptomeria japonica. Lineage (NCBI taxonomy): Eukaryota > Viridiplantae > Streptophyta > Pinopsida > Cupressales > Cupressaceae > Cryptomeria > Cryptomeria japonica. The sequence continues at coordinate 755,023,171 of NC_081408.1, read as the reverse complement.
CATGAAATTGTCAATTTGACCCCAAAAAGGCTACTAGAATTAGCCCTAGTTTTTAATGAAAATTGTTCACCCTACTCAATCTGCTAAACTTCATGGAAAACCCCTGGAGATGTGGTCATTTGATGATGAAAGCTCAAGTATTTTTGCTATGGCAAGTACTGTACGGACTATTTGAGGACTGCCACCCCAAAATAGGCACTTTTCAAGGGTTTTTGAATGTTTTAGTGAGGGTTTGTAACTTAAAGGTCTTCTCCATTATACTAGACCCAATTTAAATGTTCAAAAATTTCTATGACATCTACCAAACACTTCCAATGATCCAAAATCCATCTTAGAACATTTTCATTATGTCAAACAAATGCCATACTGCTGCCCTTACACAGAAATAACAGTCTAGAGGACTGAGACAGCAATGTTTTTAATGTTTTGCATACATTTTCGACATTTGTAAACCAAATACAATGAAGTTATGTCAAATACAGATGCAACAAATGACTTGGCATAAGTTGGAACACCCTGCAAAGCAAATAAGAAAGGATTTCTTATGACTGTTGCTCATACACCCGCCATCACTGCACTTTTAACAGTCTTAGAACTGTTTACACTCTCTTTCTTTCTTTTAATTTACTTCTTCACTCTATCCCTGGCCTAAAAAAAGGTGTTAATAGCAAGGTAACACGATGCATATAGCATCTTTAAAAACCTTGTAAGTTTGAGCACTTAAAAGATGCCACAAAACATGACAGTATTATAAGACTATGACAGAGAATACACTTTTCTAGGATCCTTATTTAGGTCCTTTACAATCAAATTGTGCATCTTGTCTTCTTAGCATTGAAAACAATTGTAAATACATTCCCATGATGCATAAAAGAGGAATCTGTCATTCCATACTATCCATTAGGAAGGTTGGCAATGAGGTTTTAATGATGAAACAGTGACACACTATTTTACAATCTGTTTACACCTTTTCTTCTTGCATCCAACTAATTCATGAGAGAGACAAGGATGGTAAAGTGCAATAATAACTCTTACTAACTTAATCCTCCTTCAACATTTCAAAGTACAGTGCTATGAACAACAAAGTACCATTCAAACAACTTTAAGGATACCCAAGCCAAGTTGTTCACTTCACATACTTGCCATGGGCTTACAAACACTTGTGCATTGCTAGAATAGGAAAATAGATGTATGATACAGTATGTACAAAGGATCCAACAAATTTCCTCAAATCCTTGGATGAATAGACTTGAAGAAACTAGTTGGACCATGAATGATCTTCCATTGGAACCACAAAACAATGCCTTACTCAAGAGTACTCCAAACAAAACTTGTTCCAATCCCAAAGAAAAGATTAGAGATCACTACTAAAACATCAAAAGAGATCAAACCAATGAAAAACAGGAGTACTACGAACTCATGGAGCCATGGTACGGACTGTACTCTCAAAAGTGCAGGAAACTAGTTAAAACTCACAAAAAATAAGAGCAAAACAAGTATTTCTTATCTTTTTCCAACATGAACGACACATACAATGATGGGAACAGGGTTTTTATACATGTTCCAACTTATTGAAGCCTTTGTATGGATAGGTACATCGTGGAACTAACCAAAACCACCAAAAATCATTTTTTTGCACTTTTTGACAACTTTTGTTGCTCAAAAATTGCATTTTGACTTTCCATGACTTGGCACTCAAACCAATGACACAAAATCATTTAGAAACACTAAATAAACATGCTCTAATTCCTTTCAAGGCTTTACAACATAAAAAATTTAAAAATGCTCATTTGGACCCAAAATTGACAATTTTTGGCCCACTGAGCAAAAACCAAAAAATCTTGGAAACTCTTAAACAAAATGAGTTCCAAACCTCATTACACCACAAAACAAACCTATTAAACCTACTAGAAGCATAAAATAAACACACATGCTTAATTTGCAACAAAATGCTATACCTGTTGTGATTTGAGCATTCAGGTGCTCAGGTGCTCCTGCACCATACTCCAGTAAGGACAAAGAAGTCATGTGACTCCTTTGGGTAGTAAAGAAAGAGGAATTCCAGCTTTGAGAAAGTCACTTTCAAGTATCCAAGTTTCTTTAGAAACTGGTTTATCCTTCCACTTGATAAGATGCTCCATGTAGGTATGGTGTCTTGTCTTTTTGATGATTCTTGAATCTAGTACCTGTTGAGGAATGGGAGTAGAAGAAGAGGGGAGAGAAAGATCAGAAAGGGAATGAGAAAGATCTGAAACTCTTTGTGATTCTGATGGTAGCTCCCCTTTGAATGGCACCAAATCTGCAACATTGAAAATAGGAGACATAGAAACTTCATTAGGCAAATCAACTTTATAAGCATTATGGCCATATTTAGCCAAGATTTTGCATGGTCCTACTCTTCTCATTTGCAACTTAGTAGGCACTCCTTTTTGTAATCGTGACTTGTTGAGATGGACCATCACATAATCACCCACTGAAAATTGAACATCTCTTTTTGAAGCATCAACTCTCTCCTTAACTTTTTGAGTAGTTTCCTATAAAGATTTTTGTACCTGCTCATGAATTTATTTCATAGACTGTGTCATATCTTCTGTTGTACCACTCACATGCTACAAATTAGTTACATCATTTAACTTAAAGACACCTCTAGGATGCATTCCATAAACAACCTGAAATGGGCTCTTACCAGTGGATCTGTTTACACTGTCATTGTATGCAAACTCTGCCTGATGGATGAGTTGATCCCAACTTTGCCCATATTCTTTGGTAAGACATCTGAGTAGGTTACCCAATGTTCTGTTCACCACTTCTATTTGGCCATCTGTCTGTGGATGATAAGCTGAGCCAAAAGACAAGTTAGTACCCAATTTCTTCCATAAAGTTTTCCAAAAATGACCCAAAAAATTAGCATCTCTATCAGATACAATACTGGATGGCAAACCATGAATTCTTACAACTTCCTTAAAGAAAAGAAAAGAAATATGACTAGCATCATTAGTAGTTTTGCAAGGTATGAAATGTGCCATTTTACTGAATCTGTCAACAACCACAAAAATAATATCACACCCTGCTTCAGTTCTGGGCAAACCTACCACAAAATCCATACTAATGCAATCCCAAGGCCTAGAAGGTATGGGAAGAGGCTGATACAAACCAGCACTAGTGCTAGTACCCTTGGCTTTCTGACATACCATTCATTTCTCAACATATTTCCTGACATCTGCCTACATCTTAGCCCAAAAATAGTGCCTCTGAACCAATTTCAAAGTCTTATTAAGACCAAAGTGACCACTCAAGCAACCATTGTGCTTTTCCTGTATCAGATTCTCCCTCATTGAACCTTTTGGCACACATAGCTATCCACCCCTGAATAACAATCCATTCTGCAAAGTATAGTCAGCATATTCACTATGAAAAGTATTCTGAAAATCTTGACATTCCTTGTAAATATCAGCAAAATCAGAATCATGTGGATATAAATCCTTAAAACATTCTATACCAATACTTCTAATCTGAATTTCTTGAACAGTAAGCAACCTCCTACTCAATACATCAGCTACTTTATTACACTATCCTTTCTTATTCTTCAAAGTAAAGGTATATGCTTGCAAAGACTCTACCCATTTAACATGTCTGTGACTAAGCTTATCCTGTGAATTGAGAAAACTAAGTGCCTGGTTGTCAGTGTAAACCACAAATTCTTTAGGAAGAAGATAATGCCTCCATTTCCTAAGTGCCTAAACCAAAGCATACATTTCAAGATCATATGAAGAATATTTCTTCTTAGCATCATTAAGCTTTTCACTGAAAAATGCAACAGGTCTATTATCCTGACTCAAAACAGCACCAATAGCAATGTTACTTGCATCACACTCTAAGGTAAACAATTTGTCAAAACTAGGTAGAATCAACACTTGTTGAGTAGCAACTCTGACTTTCAACAATTCAAATCCCTTGTTGGCTGTTTCTATCCACTGAAATTTCACTTTCACACCACCCTTAATGGTTTCCAACATAAGTGCACATATTTCACTAAAACCTCTGATAAATTTCCTATAAAATTGAGCAAGTCCATGAAAACTCCTGACATCACTAGCATTCTTAGGGGTTGGCCAATTAACTATGGCTTCTACCTTACTTGGATCCATCTTCAAATCACCCCCTAAAACAACAAAACCCAAATAGACCAGCTCTTGCTTAAGGAAATCACATTTCTCTAGATTGATAGTAAGTTGTTCATCATTCAATCTTTGTAAGACAATCTGCAAATGTTGGAGGTGTTCTTCCTTGGGTTGATTGAAAATTAAGACGTCATCAAGGTACACAACTACAAACCTACCTATGAAGTCATGTAACACCTCATTCATCAATCTCATAAATGTACTTGGTGCATTTGTTAACCCAAATGGCATGACTAGCCATTCATACAACCCCTCATTGGTCTTGAAAGTTGTTTTCCATTCATCCCCCTCTTTGATGCGGATTTAATGATAACCACTTTTTAGGTCTATCTTACTGAAATATTTTGCGCCCCCTAAACAATCCATAAGATCTTCTATCCTAGGGATGGGGAATCTATACCTGATTGTGATCCTGTTTATTGCTCTTGAATCTGTACAAAGTCTCCAAGCCCCACCTTTCTTAGGTGCCAACACTATGGGTACTGCACATGGACTAATACTTTTTTGAATCAATCCTTGGTCTAAGAGCTCTTGGATTTGTCTTGCCACTTCCTGATTTTGTTCAGGTGTCATTTTGTAAGCAGCTTTGTTTGGTAAGGATGCACCTGGGATGAAGTCTATCTGGTGGCTTATGGCTCTCTGAGGGGGTAGAGAGGTTGGCTGGCCATCATTAACAATTGAATTAAACTGATCTATAAGTTTTTGCACCTCATATGGGATTTCTACCTTCTTTCCTTTCTTTTCATCAACTGGTTTAGTTATCAATGCAAAACCTGTACCATGACCTTCTTTTAGGGTATGAATGAACTCATTTTCACCAACTAACAAAGTGTTGGGAACTTGTGGTTTGCTGCCCTCACTTTCTTCATTAAGGGACTAAATTTTATAGTGGATACCATTCTTGAAAAATGAGTATGAGTTCTTTTCACCATCATATTGTGCTTTCCTATCAAATTTCCAAGGTCTTCCTAAAAGCAAATGACAAGCATCCATAGGTAGTATATCACACAAAATCTTATCTTGGTACTCACCTATGTTAAACTCTACCCATGTTTGCTCACTCACCAATACATGCTGCCCTTTTTTGAACCATGTGACCTTGTAGGGCTCATTGTGTTGTATCCTAGGTAGTTGAAGTTTTGTAGCAACTTCTTCTGATATGATGTTATCAGTTGATCCTGAGTCAATGATAACTTTGCACACCTTTCCTTGGATCTTACATTTGATCTTGAAAAGAGATTTCCTTTGAGACATATCTTTCTGAGATGGCTCTTTCATGAGGATCCTCCTGATCATGAGGTTTTCCCCTTTTTCTGATGGTAGACACCTTTGATTTGGTGTGGTTTCCTCTTGCACAAAATGGACTCTCTTATCACCCCCTTGAGATGAACTTGGCTTCTCTGAGCATCTATATGCTGGATGGCCTAGTTTCTGACAGTTATAACACTTCATGGTGGAGAAGTATGAACCTCTTCCAGGTCCATTAGATCTACCCCTTCCTGGGTTGCCTGATCCCCTACCCCTATAGTTGGGTCTGATTTGAGAATCCCCACTTTGCTCAATAAGCTTAGACTCTCCCTGCGACCTATGATCTGTGTTTCTTCCCCCAAAATTGCCTCTGTGACTGCCTCTGTTTCCTCTGCCTCTGCCTCTACCATTCTGTTCTTGTTTCTTCTTGTTTCTCTCTTCTACCTTCAGTGCTAGTTGATAACACTTCTGTAATGTGTTGGGACACCATAGGCTTAACTCTTCCTGAATATTCCATCTTAACCCATTGAGATACCTAGCTACTCTGACATTTTCATCTTCTTGTACCTTAGATCTAAGGCATAGTTTTTGGAATTCTTCAGTATAACTACTGACATCTAGGTCTTTTTGTCTCAAGTTTTGTCTCTTCCTATGTAACTGGATTTCATAATCTTCAGGAATGTAGGTGTCTTTGATTTTAGTTACCATTGTCTTCCAAGTGGCTATGGGTTTCTTTTCCTCTTTCACCCTTTGCTCTTGGATGAACTTCCACCAAGTTAAGGCTGCCCCTCTCATTCTGGATTTGGCTACCTTCACTTTTTGTGCTTGAGTAATTCCATCACATTCAAAGTGATTTTCTAGACCCTCTATCCACTCCATTAGTGCTTCTGGTTCCATCTTGCCAATGAAAAGGGACACTCCATCTAGGGCCTTTCCAGTCAAAGCTTTCAAAGCTTGTAAAAAGGTTTCTTGTTCTCTATCCAAGATTGGATCTGGTTCTGGGATTTCTTCCTCTAAGGTTTCCTTCTTATCTTCAGCATTTTCTACTCTCTCACTGACTTCTTCAGTCTTGACTTCTACTTGGTTCAACTTTTTTTCAAGTTGTTGTAATCTTTCCCTAAGGAGTCTATTTTCTTCAACTTGATCCCCCATCCTCTTTGCTAACTCTGCATTGGTCACCATGTTGTTGGTGTTGTCTCCCACTGACTCACTACCTGATATGTGCTAATCTCTCAACCCAAATCTGAATTGGTTCTGATACCACTATGATGAGGAGGTAGAGTAGAAGTTGGTCTTCTTTTGAGGTTGGTGGGCTTTTGTTCCCAAATCAATCCCTAGGCACAAATGGGATTCTTCTAAACCTTTCTCCTATCTCCTCCTCTCTACTCAACACTGCTTGCACCCTATTGTATTTCTCATCACTCCTCCTTACCTTCCATGCTAAGGCATTCAAATCTGAAATGAGGTCCTCTTGTGTGTCACTAAAAATGAACAAGTTTGGTTGGCCAACTGGCTGAATCTCCTCTCTCCTAGGAATGGGCAACTGTTGGAGAACCATGGTTTACCTAACCTTGTTTGCACTTGTAAGGATTTCAAACATATTAATGTGTTGACTGAGCATCTAGACAGGTCTGCAAAGTCTGATGACTGTTCCTCACCTTTTCAAGAGTGAAAATATCCACATAGGATGCAATGAACGTTGTTCTACTCAAGGCAACTTCTAGGTTCAAAAGGTCATCTTGATCAAATGAATTGATGCAAGGCTATGGAGCTTGTAGTAGGGTGTCTCAGGTCTTAACTCATCAATTTTGATGGTTTGAAACAATCAGTTGCTTCTTCTTCCTTACCGATTTCATGAAATTGTCAATTTGACCCCAAAAAGGCTACTAGAATTAGCCCTAGTTTTTAATGAAAATTGTTCACCCTGCTCAATCTGCTAAACTTCATGGAAAACCCTTGGAGATGTGGCCATTTGATGATTAAATATCAACAATTTTTTCTATGGCAAGTACCGTATGGATTGTTTGAGGACTGCCCCCCCAAAATAGGCACTTTTCAAGGGTTTTTGAAGGTTTTAGTGAGGGTTTGTAAATTAAAGGTCTTCTCCATGATACTAGACCCAATTTAAATGTTCAAGCCTTGCTATTAAATCTACCAAAAACTTCCAAGGATCCAAAATCCATCTTACAACATTGTCATTATGTCAAACAAATGCCATACTGCTGCCCTTACATAGAAATAACAGTCTAGAGGACTAAGACAGCAATGTTTTAAATGTTTTGCATACATTTTCAACATTTGTAAACCAAATACGCTAAAGCTGTGTCAAATACAGATGCAACAAATGACTTGGCATAAGTTGGAACACCCTGCAAAGCAAATAAGAAAGGATTTCTTATGACTGTTGCTCATACACCTGCCATCACTGCACTTTTAACAGTCTTAGAACTGTTTACACTTTCTTTCTTTCTTTTAATTTACTTCTTCACTCTGTCCCTCACCTACAAAAAGGTGTTGATAGCAACGTAACACAATGCATATAGGCTCTTTTAAAACCTTGTAAGTTTGAGCACTTAAAAGATGCCACAAAACATGACAGCATTATAAGACTATGATAGAGAATACACTTTTCTAGGATCCTTATTTAGGTCCTTTACAATAAAATTGTGCATCTTGTCTTCTTAGCATTGAAAACAATTGTAAATACATTCCCATGATGCATAAAAGAGGAATCTGTCATTCCATACTATCCATTAGGAAGGTTGGCAATGAGGTTTTAATGATGAAATAGTGACACACTATTTTACAATCTGTTTACACCTTTTCTTCTTGCATCCAACCAATTCATGAGAGAGACAAGGATGGTAAAGTGCAATAATAACTCTTACCAACTTAATCCCCCTTCAACATTTCAAAGTACAGTGCTATGAACAACAAAGTACCATTCAAACAACTTTAAGGATACCCAAGCCAAGATGTTCACTTCACATACTTGCCATGGGCTTACAAACACTTGTGCATTGCTAGAATAGGAAAATAGATGTATGATACAGTATGTACAAAGGATCCAACAAATTTCCTCAAAGCCATGGATGAATAGACTTGAAGAAACTAGTTGGACCATGAATGATCTTCCATTGGAACCACAAAACAATGCCTTACTCAAGAGTACTCCAAACAAAACTTGTTCCAATCCCCAAAAAAAGATTAGAGATCACTACTCAAATATCAAGAGAGATCACACCAATGAAAAATAGGAGTAGTACGGACTCATGGAGCCATGGTACAGACTGTACTCTTAAAAGTGCACGAAACTAGTTAAAACTCACAAAAAACAAGAGCAAAACAAGTATTTCTTATCTTTTTCCAACATGAACCACACATACAATGATGGGAACATGGTTTTTATACATGTTCCAACTTATTGAAGCCTTTGTACAGACAGGTACAGGCTGGAACTAACCAAAACCACCAAAAATCATTTTTTTGCACTTTTCGACAACTTTTGTTGCTCAAAAATTGCATTTTGACTTCCGGTGACTTGGCACTCAAACCAATGTCTCAACATCATTTAGAAACACTAAATAAACATTCTCCAATTCCTTTCAAGGCTTTACAACATAAAAAATTCAAAAATGCTCATTTGGACCCAAAATTGACAATTTTTGGCCCATTGAGCAAAAACCAAAAAATCTTGGAAACTCTTAAACAAAATGAGTTCCAAACCTCATTACACCACAAAAAAAACTTATTAAACCTACTAGAAGCATAAAATAAACACACATTCTTAATTTGCAACAAAATGCTATACCTGCTGTGATTTGAGCATTCAGGTGGTCAGGTGCTCCTGCACCATACTCCCCTAAGGACAAAGAAGTCATGTGACTCCTTTGGGTAGTAAAGAAAGAGGAATTCTAGCTTTGAGAAAGTCACTTTCAAGTATCCAAGTGGCTTCAGAAACTGGTTTATCCTTCCACTTGATAAGATGCTCCATGTAGGTATGGTGTCTTGTCTTTTTTATGATTCTTGAATCTAGTACCTGTTGAGGAATGGGAGTAGAAGAAGAGGGGAGAGAAAAATCAGAAAGGGAATGAGAAAGATCTGAAACTCTTTGTGAGTCTGATGGTAGCTCCCCTTTGAATGGCACCAAATCTGCAACATTGAAAACAGGAGACATAGAAACTTCATTAGGCAAATCAACTTTATAAGCATTATGGCCATATTTAGCCAAGATTTTGCATGGTCCTACTCTTCTCATTTGCAACTTAGTAGGAACTCCTTTTGTAATCATGACTTGTTGAGATGGACCATCACATAATCACCCACTGAAAATTGAACATCTCTTTTTGAAGCATCAACTCTCTCCTTAACTTTTTGAGTAGTTTCCTGTAAAGATTTCTGTACCTGCTCATGAATTTCTTTCATAGACTGTACCATATCTTCTGCTGTACCACTCACATGGTGCAAATTAGTTACATCATTTAACTCGAAAACACCTCTAGGATGCATTCCATAAACAACCTGAAATGGGCTCTTACCAGTGGATCTGTTTACACTGTCATTGTATGCAAACTCTGCCTGATGGATGAGTTGATCCCAACTTTGCCCATATTCTTTGGTAAGACATCTGAGTAGGTTACCCAATGTTCTATTCACCACTTCTATTTGGCCATCTGTCTGTGGATGATAAGCTGAGCCAAAAGACAAGTTAGTACCCAATTTCTTCCATAAAGTATTCCAAAAATGACCCAAAAACTTATCATCTCTATCAGATACAGTACTGGATGGCAAACCATGAATTCTTACAACTTCCTTAAAGAAAAGAAAAGAAATATGACTAGCATCATTAGTAGTTTTGCAAGGTATGAAATGTGCCATTTTACTGAATCTGTCAACAACCACAAAAATAATATCACACCTTGCTTTAGTTCTGGGCAAACCTACCACAAAATCCATACTGATGCAATCCCAAGGCCTAGAAGGTATGGGAAGAGGCTGATACAAACTAGCACTAGTGCTAGTACCCTTGGCTTTCTGACATACCATGCATTGCTCAACATATTTCCTGACATCTGCCTACAACTTAGGCCAAAAACAGTGCCTCTGAACCAATTCCAAAGTCTTATTAAGACCAAAGTGACCACTCAAGCAACCATTGTGCTTTTCCTGTATCAGATTCTCCCTGATTGAACCTTTTGGCACACACAGCTGTCCACCCCTGAATAACAATCCATTCTGCAAAGTATAGTCAGCATATTCACTATGAAAAGTATTCTGAAAATCTTGACAAACCTTGTAAATATCAGCAAAATCAGAATCATGTGGATATAAATCCTTAAAACATTCTATACCAATACTTCTAATCTGAATTTCTTGAACAGTAAGCAACCTCCTACTCAATGCATCAACTACTTTATTGCACTATCCTTTCTTATGCTTCAAAGTAAAGGTATATGCTTGCAAAGACTCTACCCATTTAACATGTCTGTGACTAAGCTTATCCTGTGAATTGAGAAAACTAAGTGCCTGGTTGTCAGTGTAAACCACAAATTCTTTAGGAAGAAGATAATGCCTCCATTTCCTAAGTGCCTAAACCAAAGCATACATTTCAAGATCATATGAAGAATATTTCTTCTTAGCATCATTAAGCTTTTCACTGAAAAATGCAACAGGTCTATTATCCTGACTCAAAACAACACCAATAGCAATGTTACTTGCATCACACTCTAAGGTAAACAATTTGTCAAAACTAGGTAGAATCAACACTGGTTGAGTAGCAACTCTGAATTTCAGCAATTCAAATCCCTTGTTGGCTGCTTCTGTCCACTAAAATTTCACTTTCACACCACCCTTAATGGTTTCCAACATAGGTGCACATATTTCACTGAAACCTCTGATAAATTTCCTATAAAATTGAGCAAGTCCATGATAGCTCCTGACATCACTAGCATTCTTAGGGGTTGGCCAATTAACTATGGCTTCTACCTTACTTGGATCCATCTTCAAATCACCCCCTGAAACAACAAAACCCAAATAGACCAGCTCTTGCTTAAGGAAATCACATTTCTCTAGATTGATAGTAAGTTGTTCATCATTCAATCTTTGTAAGACACTCTGCAAATGTTGGAGGTGTCCTTCCTTGGTTTGACTAAAAATTAAGATGTCATCAAGGTACACAACTACAAACCTGCCTATGAAGTCATGTAACACCTCATTCATCAATCTCATAAATGTACTGGGTGCATTTGTTAACCCAAATGGCATGATTAGCCATTCATACAACCCCTCATTGGTCTTGAAAGTTGTTTTCCATTCATCCCCCTCTTTGATGCGGATTTGATGATAACCACTTTTTAGGTCTATCTTACTGAAATATTTTGCTCCCCCTAAACAATCCATAAGATCTTCTATCCTAGGGATGGGGAATCTATACCTGATTGTGATCCTGTTTATTGCTCTTGAATCTGTACAAAGTCTCCAAGCCCCACCTTTCTTAGGTGCTAACACTGTGGGTACTGCACATGGACTAATACTTTTTCTAATCAATCCTTGGTCTAAGAGCTCTTGGATTTGTCTTGCCACTTCCTGATTTTGTTCAGGTGTCATTTTGTAAGCAGCTTTGTTTGGTAAGGATGCACCTGAGATGAAGTCTATCTGGTGGCTAATGGCTCTCTGAGGAGGTAGAGAGGTTGGCTGACCATCATTAACAATTGACTTAAACTGATCTAGAAGTTTCTGCACCTCATATGGGATTTCTACCTTCTTTCCTTTCTTTTCATCAACTGGTTTAGTTATCAATGCAAAACCTATACCATGACCTTCTTTTAGGGTATGAATGAACTCCTTTTCACCAACTAAAAAAGTGTTGGGAACGTGTGGTTTTCTGCCCTCACTTTCTTCATTAAGGGACTAAATTTTATAGTGGATACCATTCTCAAAAGTGCAGGAAACTAGTTAAAACTCACAAAAAACAAGAGCAAAACAAGAATTTCTTATATTTTTCCAACATGAACCACACATACAATGATGGGAACATGGTTTTTATACATGTGCCAGCTTATTGAAGCCTTTGTATGGATAGGTATAGGCTAGAACTAACCAAAACCGCCAAAAATCATTTTTTTGCACTTTTTGACAACTTTTGTTGCTCAAAAATTGCATTTTGACTTCCGGTGACTTGGCACTCAAACCAATGACTCAAAATCATTTAGAAACACTAAATAAACATGCTCCAATTCCTTTCAAGGCTTTACAACATAAAAAATTCAAAAATGCTCATTTGGACCCAAAATTGACAATTTTTGGCCCACTGAACAAAAACCAAAAAATCTTGGAAACTCTTAAACAAAATGAGTTCCAAACCTCATTACACCACAAAAAAAACCTATTAAACCTACTAGAAGCATAAAATAAACACACATGCTTAATTTGCAACAAAATGCTATACCTGTTGTGATTTGAGCATTCAGGTGCTCAGGTGCTCTTGCACCACTTAACCGCCTCCTGTGGATTTTATGTCTAGTGGTTGTATCAGGCATTAACAGGTCGATCTTTTGGTGCAATGACAACCACACTTGTAACAATTGGTATCATATCTTGGACACGGGTTCAAACCCATCATTTGCGCTAGGAGGGATTGTTGAAAGGTGTGTTCCCTTGGTCTCTTTGTTTTGTGCAGTGCAGTGCAATGCTCGAGTTTGTGACATGGCTTAACCGCTTCCTTTGGAATCTATAAGTTTACTAGTTGTATCAAGCATTAAAAGGTCTATATTTTGGTGCAACAACAACCACACTTTTAACACAAACCATATTTCAAATTTCAACTACCAAAAACCACTTTTCTTACAAAATGACAACTTTTCCAACAATGACAATTTTTTGCCAAAACTTACTAAATGATCCGAAAAATTCCTCCCATGACTCAAGACCATTAAAAACCATTCCAAAATAGTCCATAGGACCTTATTACATCACATGTAAACTCAAAACACCAAAAATTGACATGAGACTTCATTTACACCAAATGGCTAACATGGTGCCCCTGCACCATACACCCCGAGTGGAATTTTGACTCAAGACCCCTTGAGGATTGTGCTGCACCAAACCACTCTGAATTCATCATGCTTTGGCCTCCAAATTTTGTCTCCAACTAGTATACTTTCCCATTGGATCATATGTTGAAGTCTTCTGGTACTCCTTGCACTCTTTAGTTGGGTGTCACCTAGACAATGTCCCTGCTCCACAAACTGACTTGCCGACTGTCTTCCCATATTTCTCTTGTCACAAATTGATGTAGAAATGAGCTTCACATCTACAATCATTCCTTTTCCACTCTTGTATCTGGTTGTCTTCCTTTGTACCCTTGGTAGGCACTTGAATTCACCTTGCCATTCACTTTCAATCACTCCATCACATGCCTTTACCTCTATCTTCAAGTTCAATGCCCTATCAAACTTATGAGCCACTATATTATCATGCCCATATACTACTACACTAGAAGATCTCAACTGCCCACTAACCTCCTTAAAAATTAAAGGAAAATACACTTCCCCAACTAAAATTTGATCATGCTTTTCTAAACAATCTTGCACTTCATTTCTTACCTTCTCTTTACCTAGTTTTGACAAAACTTCACCTTCTTTTCTCTCATATCAGATCACTTGCCACACTCATTGTCCTAACATCTTCACGCCTTGAAACAATTGCATACTTTTCATGGTTATCATCCACAATCTTGACAAATTATTTCTTACCCAACATTATTACCTCGGGTGCCTTGGTCTGCTCCTTGGAATGTTCCTATAATGGGGTTAGTGTGAAAGTAATCCTAGGATCCTTTTTAATCTGATTTGTATTAGCTCTTCCATCATAAATGGCATGTCTACCAAACTACCATGGCCTTCCAAGTAGTAAATGACAACAATCCATAGGTAGTACATAACAAAGAACCTTATCTCTATATCCACCAATATTAAACTCAACCAAATCTTGTTCATTCACAAAATGGACTAATTATCATTCAACCAAGACACCTTGTAGGGTGTTTCATGAGGTATTTTTTTCCAAATTTAGTTTGTCTACCATTTCCATGGACACCATATTACCAACGCTTCCTAAATCTATAACAACCTTAGATACCTTTCCTTTGCACTTGCATGTGGTCTTGAAAAGAGTCCTCCTTTGTGTCATATCCTTCTCCTTGGATGCCTTGATTATTGTTTTCCTCACCATCAATGATTCACCTAACTCAAAGCAACAACTTGATTAGGGGAATGGACACTTTCAACATCTTTCTCTTGCACCAACTGAACCCTCTTGTCACCAATAGTTGAAGAACCTTGCTTCTATGGACACTTCCATGCTAGATTCCCAAAATGGTTACAATTGTAGCATCTTCTTGAGACTGTTGGAACTTATACCCCCACCAAACCTTCCTCTAGAACCCCTAAAACCACCTCTATAATCAGTGACTTGTTATTTACCTTTACTTGCATCTTCTTGTTCTTCATAGGATTGTTTTGATGTAGGGAAGGATCCTCTACCTCTCTAATTGCTACGTCTTCCTCTAATGGACTTGTCTTGCCTTCTTTTTATCTTCTATTCCACTCTAATGGTCAACTAAAAACATTCTTCAATTGTCCTTGGATTTTCCACAACTAGTTCATCTTGAATGTTAAATCTAAGTCTACCAAGGTATCTAGCAACCTTTTCCACCTCATCCTTCGTCCTACTTGATCTTATGCTCAATTTATAAAATTCATCAGTATACGTCTTAACATCTAACTCTTTTTGTTTCAGACCTTGGAATGTCTTATACAATTGAACTTCATAGTCTTTAGGAAGAAACTTACTTTAAGTTTAGCAACCATTATATCCCAAGAAACTATCTTTTCTTTATCCTCTCAGCTTGTTCATAGTCCCACAATAATAATGAATGTCCTTTGAGTTTTGTCTTTTCTACCTTCACCTTTTGCTCATTAGGAACATCTTCACATTCAAAGTGGTTGTCTATAGCTGCAATCCAATCTAGAAGCTCTTCATCATTCATATTCTCACCATACATAGGCAAAACAAATTTCACCTTGTGTTTATCAACTTTAACTGCTTTTAGAAGTCTAAGTGTCCTCTGTACCTCAAGGTCCAATTGCTTTTCCTCTCCTTCATTCTCTCCTTCCCCCTCTTCTTCCTCTAATTCACTTTCATCATATAATACCACACCTCTTCTTTGACTGGACTCAAGGGAAGAAAGCCTTGCTAACACAACATTATGCGACTCCAACAACTTTGCATGTCTCTATTTTAACTCTTGCAACTCTCTAGTAGTGTCACTATTCTTAGGAGGCATCTTGACTTTACAACTTCCAACCTTCCTCTATGCAAAATCCAACCAATCTCCCTCAAAAGATATAATACCTCTGCTTTGATACCATTTGATATAGAGTGGGGGTGGACTTGTCTCAAACAATCACAATCAACTTACTTTGTAATGTTTCAAAACCCAACAATAGTGATCTTTCTCCCAACTCACCTATTCACCTTGTAGCCCTAAAGACATGGCTTGTTGATACATTTCTTGGAGAATGGTTTAAAACTCTAGCAACTAATGTAGGGTCCCTTGGGCTTACAACAACATGGTCAATCCACACAAACATTGGTCATAAACTTATGTTATGGTTTCACAATGGTTCTTTCACAACTAGGACTCCAACAGAGGTTTTTTCAACATAAATTCATGTATGAACAACATTTGACAAATATGAAAACACTTTTGGATACCCATTTGTCTCTTCTATGACATACTCAATTTGTAGTGAGAGTTGTTTTGTAACAAACACCTCTAAAAAAGACTGATAAGTTTGCAACTAGGCTTAATTAGGCCACTGTTCCAAAGCAATTATGTGATATCTTGAATCCAACCCCCCGCTCTTCACTCTTGATTCCTAGGTAGGTTACAAATAGATTGAATCATAAATTTTATCAATTGGTACTCTCACCAAACCACTCTTCTATCAAACCCGTATCTAGGCTTATTCAAAGAGGGTTTATTAGATCTAAACACTCCAAGCCTTAATTCACCTTATCAACACCTCAAACACATCTTTTAGGGTCTCCACATGCTTTCCAAAACATTCCGCACACTTTCCCAACACCTTTTCATCAAATCTCAATTCTTAGCCATCATTCTTGACTAGAAACATGCATGAAACCAACTAGGACATCACACCAAAAATTAACAAAATGCCTTCCATGCTCTTGGAAACCATTCAAACAAAAAACCTACAACAAATTTAGCCATTCCACTGAATTACAACACAACACAGTGGGTGGAATGGCTTAAATATTCATTTTTTCACTCTCAAACCCTCAAAACAAGGGTTTCAAACTAGTTTTGGGAACATGCTTTTAAAATGCTGAAATCTTGATGAAAACTGATGAGACAAAATCTAAATGGAAGGGGATTCACCCCTCTTTCAAATTCATCTGGTCTCAAGCCCTGATCCTTTCGTACAAGACCTTACCACGCACTAGAGCAGCAATAAAAAAATGAAAACTATGAATGCAAGAACAAAGATAGATTTTATTTCTTCCACAAAACCAAAATCACATCCAATCGTCCCATGGTCGATGGAGACAGGTTAAACACATGTCTAAACATCCCCCCCAATGGATACAAACCAGATTTCAAACTTCAACTACCAAAAACTGTGTAGGAGAAAAAGTGACACTAAGCAAACATGCCCTAATCTCACTTTCAATCACACATTTGTGGAATACGAAAGAGCCTAGAGGTATCACACAATTGGCTACTTCTTTTTGTGGAAGAGAGAGCCACAGGATACCTATTAGGATTTCTATTCCTTTGTTGTAATTGAAAGATAAAATGATGCAAGTTCAATCCCTAACCCCAAAGTGCAAGTATGAACTAATAACAAGATTACAGAATTGAACTTAAATGATGGAAAGCTGTAAACACAAGGACAAGACAAGAATGTAAATGCGCACCCGGAGTCAAAATCTGAGTGAAAATGTTCGGGACAGGGTCGCGGGCGCCACTGTCCTGATTCTGCACCTGAAACTGCTCCGGAAACTGTTGTTTTGCACTCTGGAAAAGCTGTCAAAAATGTTGGAAATGTTGTCTACCAGGAGGACCAGGGCGCCCAGCGCCCCTGTCCTGGTAGGACCAGGGCGCCCCACGCCCCTGTCCTGGTCTTTTGCTCTGAGATTTGGTGTGTTGTTCTGTCTCAATCTGCTTCTTCCGGATCTGTACCCTGCTGCGTCATCTGAATCCCGAAACCTGCACTTATATCTGAAAAGGTGTTTGGGCGGCCAACCCCAAGGGAGGGGTACAAGCCAATCTTCAGTCGGTAATGTCCTATTGCTCTTCAATGCCTTCAAAGCCCTAAATGGATGAATGAAATTGATAAATGCTTGATAGATGGATGTTGAATGTTGTTGAAGTCTTCAAAGATCTGCTCTTTCGCTGCATAGAAGGTCCCTGAAAACCAAAATTCGGATCCTTTCAAATGAAGAAAGAGAGTTCTTATATATGAAACCCTAGGTCGTAATTTCATCTTTTGGCCGACCTAGAGATTGAATATCCTGCCAATTTCTTGGGGTTAAGCTTTATTTTATGATTGGATCATGCTCCTAAAATTTTGGGAAAAATGTCCGGGACCATGTGCACTCCGGGCGCCATGGTCCCAACAACTTTTCACCAAATTTTCAGGGCTGTCGGATATGATGATTTTAGAGAGAATCCCGAAGTTACAGGTGATTTTGAGATGTTTTGACCCCCGAAATCAAGCCCCCAAGCTCGAAATAGGACCTAATTAGGGTTTTTGATTAAATGATGTATTGGAGGAATAAAATGAAGAGGGCACACTTTAATGAAAGGGCCCAACTTTATGATGTAGGAGATGATAAAATAGAACCTTAGACCTAATTAATTTAATTAATTAAGTGCTAAAGGGGAAATGCAATGCAAAATACAAAATGTGCCAAGGCAGGTGCTAAACTAGGTGTGAAATTGTACCACCCTAGTAAGTGCGTACAATTTACGACGCTACAAACCAATCGTCCCATGGTCGATGGAGACAAGTTAAACACATGTCTAAACATCCCCCCCAATGGATACAAACCATATTTCAAACTTCAACTACCAAAAACCACTTTTTTTTTTTTTACAAAATGACAACTTTTCCAATAACGACATTTTTTTGACAAAACTTACTAAATGATCCTAAAAAGTCCTCCCATGACTCAAGACCATTACAAATCATTCCAAAAGGGTCCATAGGACCTTATTACATCACATGTAAACTCAAAACAATAAAACTTGACATGAGACTTCATTTACACCAAATGACTAACATGGTGCCCTTGCGCCATTATTAAATATTTAAAATTTTATATAGATAAATTTTGAAAAATAAATTAAAGTATACAAATGTAATAAGAAAATATGGAAACTCTCATAAAGTGATTATTTGCTTGATTACATGATGAAACATAGATCAAAGAGTCAAATTTGATATATTGGTTAAGGTTAAGAGAACAAACCATTTATCAATTTGTAGTAGTCATTTTTCTCCATAGATTCTTAAATTTAATTCATGTTTTGAGTCTCATAATTTTTTTAATTTAACATGGTATTTAAGTCAATTGACATTTTAATAATTCATATTATTAGATGGCTATTGTTGATTTGAGGTTTTACTTGTTTTTCAATATTGATTCAAAGTTGTTCATTATTCTATTGCCCCGATAAACTGTCCAATACACCTATTGTCTTCATCCACACATATGACATTAAACATAAACACAATTGAAACTCCAATCTTATATATATTTCGTATTGATAAGAAGAAAAAGAAAAAAGCAAAAGCAACAAAATTATATAAGATTGAGAGGAAGACACAAACATTGATACCATTAAATGACAATATCGATCAAATATGAATTTTAATTTATGTTTGTCAATAGATAGACATAAACTATAGTTTGTTCAAAATTGAGTGAATTAGTTTTATATGATTATTAGCAAAATATCATATAGATGGGAACATAATTAGATTATCGCTGGTGAATATACATTTACATCAAGATGTTTTAGGATTGACAAAGTAAAACTTTACCAAAAAAATATCTATTTATAATGATATTTCATAAATTGGCTTGTTCATGGGTCGTGTTAGGTCAATCTGGTAGTGCAACAAAGAAGTGAAGTGAAATGGTTTGCCACTCAATGGGGTTGGTACAAAGTAAACTTCAATAGAGCTTCAAAAGGTAATCTTGGAGTTTTAGGGGAAACATTTGTAATCAGAGATTGGTTGGGATATATTCTGGTGATGGGAGCCCAAAAATTGTCGATGGGTACAAACAATGAGGCTAAGGTAAAAGAAACCATGTTGGCTATTCGTTGGGGGATAAAATTGGGTCTTCAAAATCTACACTTAGAAGGTGATTCCAAAATAATTATTAAAGGGGAGGCTTAAGCTTGGCATCTCAAAAAAATATTTTCACTATTTCAAATTATTTTAAAATATTTAATAATTATTTCATTTCAAGGGAGGGGAATGAGGTTGTAGATTGACGCAACCATGGTCCGAAGAGCCCTCAAAGAGAATAGTTTGGATCATGTAGCAAGAGTAACACAATGGAAGCACGAACACTAAACATAAAAGATGCAATCAAAGACATCCACAACATCATATATTCATCATAAATCAACTTGCAACATCCGGAAACCAAAAAATTCTTGCACGACCAGTTACATCATACATTCCAGATTGCAATCATCTGAATCTCCAAATTATAGATCATGAAACTAAGTTATCACATTTCTTCTTATCTACCACTATATCTCCTTCCCCCCCTCCTAAGGATCAATTACATCAATATATATCATCTGAAACACATCTGGGTTGGCCACAAAAGATCACATTCTCCAAAACACGAAAATGGAACGTGTCAAATAGGTCGGCCCTGAAACGTGAAGATCTCCTCTGCTAAGAACGCAAATGAAATGTAGACCACCAAGGAAGGTCAGCAAAGGGCCAAGGAACATTGAACATGGAACCAAACAAATATGCAAGCCAAGAAATCACTCCGCACGAGAAGAAATCACCAGCTAGTCGTTAAGCTCAAAACTGCTCTGAGAACCAATAAACAAACAATCCATAAGTGATAACTTGTCGGAAAAGAATCCAAATGAACTAAAAATCGTGTACAAGGAACAAGAACTAGTCTAAAAGTCAACAATTTGATCTGCAACGAAAAAGGAACAACTACAAGGAAATTTCAAAAGAAACACAAAAACTGCAACACAGAACAACAACAAAACTGAAAGCAAATATTTTTTGGGTTGATACAAGATTGCTCATTGACCGGGGATGCTCTTGCATCACAGATGTACTTTCAAAATGGGCTCTATCATTTGTTGAAAAGGATGAAGTACATGTTGAGGGTTTAAAAAATCTCATGGATGATGAACTAGATAGGGGTGTACAATATAACATTTAATTACAATTATTATTATGCAAGGGCGAGTGTGTAGAAAAGGTGATGTTTGCATTATTTAAGGGTGACATGGTCCATTTTTGTTTTGTCTTGGAGCTGTAGGTGACAAGGTGTTGGTGAGGATGGAGGCAACCTTACGCTCTATACGTCCAAGCAACAACTGGCATTTGTAGCGATGTCTCTGTAAAGCGGATTAAATGCATCTTCAAGCATGAGATGAGGCGTATGAGCAGATAATGAAAACCCTTTTGGATGCTTGTTTTTTGAGGACTATGCATAAATATCAAATGAGTATTGATGTGGTCACCATGGTTCTAGCTTTGGGGCTCGAGTTGGAAGAGAATGAAGATGCCATTGTCCAGGTTTCGGGGGGTTTTGTGGAGGATGAGTGGTTGTGTGGACTGAAGGAACTTTTGGAAATGGCTATGTCGGGTGTAGGCTTTGATGTAGGGGAGGGCCTTGACGTTGATGGGGTGCACGAGCTATGGGAATTGGTTCCATTTATTTGTTGGTTGTTTGGGGTTAACTGAGATGAATGGCGTGCTGAAGCTGCAATTGGATGGGACTTGTTGAAATCTTACCTGAGGGAGAAGGAGATTGAATCCCGTGGAGATGGCAATTTTGGGTTTTCAACGTAGGATGCATAGGTGAAAGGAAAAATGATGGGTACATGATTGGGGGCGGCGGCGGTAGAGGAGAAGGATGAAGCGGTAGGGTGGAACTGTGGAGGCGAGAGTCGAGGCGTGTGAAGCGAGCAGGGGTACGAGCAACTTCATGTGGAATGTGCCCTAGCCCTGTGTCTGATGGTGTTGATGTTTTTTCACCTCGTCAAATTTTTGTTTTTACAATGTATGGCCCAATTTTCTAATGTGGCTAGAATGTATTTAATTGGGTGACTGTAAATGGCATATAGGCCCTGTGAAGTTTATAGTTGTTTTGAGTAATCGGGTAGAAGTTAAAGGTTTGTAGGTTTGGGGGTGTTTTGGTGATATTGGGGGTGTTTTTTGTCCTCCCTCTCGCTATGAGGTTGGATCTCTTTTTTGTGAGGCCAACCGATATTTTTTATGTTTACTTCTTTCTGGTGTTTGGGTGATAGGTGTATTTAGATGCAAGGGATGTTAGATTTTTCTGTTCTATACGAGCGACTCTATATAAAACATGATATGACAATGTAACTATCTATTTTATATTAATAAAATTATCTCTATTCTATATAAAACATGATATGACAATGTAACTATCTATTTTATATTAATAAAATTATCTCTATTACCAATCAAAAAAATGATATTTCATAAATTTGTAAATGCCTAATGTTAACCTCTTACTAGTGTCTCGTGTGATTCAATCATGCAATATAAAAATGAAGTAGCAAGATAGGTAATTGAGCTAGTAAGATGAAAACCAAGATGTTTGAAGAACAAAAAAGTAAAATTATTTATAAAAACATTCAATAATTTTTTTATGTCTAATATTAACCACTTATCAAGAAATATTTATTTATAGTGATATTTTTAAATTTGCGAATAACTAATATTAACCCCTTACCAATAGTAAAATTTGTGAGTGTTTTTATCTTCATTCCTATGAGTTTCAAATTCCAATATTATTATGTCTTATTCAATTTTTAGACAACTATCAAAGAGCCAATTTGATATTTGGTTGAGTTTAAGAGAACAACCCCCTTATCAATTTTGTACTAGTCATTTGTTGTGCATAGGTTCTGAAATTTAATTCATGTTTTGAGTTTTATAATCTTTTTTAATTTAACATGGTATTAAAGTCAATTGACACTTTAATAATTCATATTATTAGATTTTTATTGTTTATTTAAGGTTTATTAGTTTGGCAATGTTGATTGAAGGTTGTTCATTATTGTACCAATAAATTGTCCAATACACCTATTATCCTCATCCATACCTAGGACAGTAAACATAAACACGATTGAAACTATAATCTTATATATTCTCATATTGATAAGAAAAGGAAGAAAAAAGTAAAGACAACATAAATATATAATATTGAGAGGAAGATGCAAACATTGGTTTCATTAAATGATAAATATAGATCAAACATGAATTTTAATTTATGTTTGTCAATAGATAGACATAAATTGTAGTTTGTTCAATATTGAGTAACTTAGTTTCGCACAATTATTAGCCAAATATCATTTAGATGAGAACACAATTAGATTATCACTAGTGAATACACATTTACATCGATATGTTTTAGGATTGACAAAGTAAAACTTTACCCAAAAAATGTCTATTTATAATGATATTTCACAAATTCGTAAAAGCCTAATGTTAACCTCTTACTATTTTTTTGTGTGATTCAATTATGTTGTATAAAAATGAAGTAGCAAGATAGATAAATGAGATAACAACATGTTTGAAGAGCAAAAAATAAAATTATATATAAAAATATTTTATAAATTTTTATTGTCTAATATTAATCACCTATCAAGAAATGTTTATTTATAATGATATTTTCAAATTTGTGAATGACTAATATTAACCCCTTATCAATAGTAAAATGTGTGAACATTTTCATTCTTCATTGCTACTAGTTTCGAATTCTAACACTCTTATTTGTCTAATTCGATTTTTCAGACAATGAATAAAGTTACAATAAGTACATTAAAAAATATTATAATTAAAAAACAAATGTCAATGAGCCTTTGGACTACTGGTGAAGTTGAATGAAATGACTCTTAATGAACCCACCAAAGATCAAGTCATTCCCATCATAAGGGATTAGACCAAAATCATGTGCAATAGGTAAATTTGATGAAATGGATACCCCTCACTCCTCATCATAAAAGATGAAACCGAGATCATACTGTAAATAAATCGAATGACTTTATAAATAAAAAACTCTCTACCAAAAAAACACAAATCAAAATTCCATATTCTTTAATTGTTTCACCTTCTTTGCACCCCACATGTTGCAGCTGCTAATAACATCTGAAAGGGAAAGTGTAACTATTCCTACCTATTAATTGTGCAACAAATTCAGCAGTGATGCTCAATTTATTGGCAATGGAGGGAATTCTGTATATTCAAATAAGTGTCCTTCCCTCTACGGAACTCTCCAACTGAATTATTCATTCATTCCTAGTAAAGAAGATAGTTGTAAATGATATCCTTTCGGTGGCACACGACAGTTTTTTCTGAAGCACAGGCTTGTTTGTAAGGAAGCAAAGGTGTGCGGAAACGCTTCCTACGCTAATCTTGAGAGGACGATTATGCAACTTTCAACTTAAATATTACTAAGATATCAAGAAATGCACAATAAAGCATAAACAAAATAGCAATGAACACATAACACAATGATAACTGTGGGGAAACCCTTCTGGAAGAAAAACCCCACCCTCCAAAACTCGCACAATGTATTATCAAATCAAGTTGATTACAATACATTTGCAATGCAAGTTCTTACAGGAGCACATCACCACAACTCGAACTCAGAGAGACTCCATCTAGCATCCAGTCTTGCAAAAAACTCAATAATCAAACTCCTCCCCAAGCCCTCCTTTTATAGTGATTTTACAACTTGGAAACCACTTGTGGTTTTACAAAACCATGGGCTTAACCACCATACCACATGGTGCCCATTTTTGACATTTACATTTCCAAAATGGAAAAACAACCAAGTTAAAATAGTAATCCCGTCCATAATTTTGTCCCCTAGCTTAGACCCTCTTAAAAGTCACAAAATGAGTCATTAAGGCTCTAAAAATGGCCCACCTATATTCTACTATGGACAAGACTCATTTGTAACAACTCACTGACCATTTTCCAATGCATAAACATGTGAAAACTACCCCAAACAAATTCTGGAATTTTCCAGAAAAAGACTGCAAGGTTGAGACACATGTTTCTCAACATTCTCCCACTTGTCGAACACCTTGCAAGAGTCAAGGGATCCAAAATATCATGGACTTAATTGCTAGGGGCCGAGAGGCCCATAGACTCCAAACACCATCTAAATTTCTCTGTGCTCACGAGCTTAGTTAATGCATCAGCAACATTCACCAAAGTTTCTACCTTTTCCAGCTTCACCTTGCCATCCTCAATCATATCTCTCACAAAATGATATTGTACATCAATGTGCTTGGTCCTGGCATGTAAAGTAGGGTTCTTCGCTAGGCAGATTGCACTCTGACTGTCACTGTAAATTGTCACTGCACCCTGTTTGAACTCTATATCTGAACACGATCTCTTAAGCCAAATGGCTTCTTTACAGGCATGAGTAGCTGCCATACTCTGCCTCTGTAGTGGACAAAGAGACCACAGCCTGTCGCTTGCTCATCCAGCTAATTGCACCACCAAATAATGTAAACACATATGCACTGGTGGATCTTCTTCTATCAACATCACTAGCCCAATTTGAATCCACAAAGCCTCTAATATCCAAGGAATGTTCATTTCCTATTCCATGAAAACATATAGAGTACTCTGAGGTACCCTGCAAGTATCTAAAAACTCTTTTTACTGCATCCCAATGTGCTCTTCCTGGATTAGACATGTAACGGGAAAGTACTCCCACTGCTTGGGCAATATCTGGTCTTGTACAAACCATAGCATACATCAAACTTCCAACAACACTTTGGTATGGTACTCGACTCATCTCTTCCATCTCCAATGGGGATGAAGGACACTGTGAACTAGAAAGCTTTGTTCCCATTGTAATAGGAACACTCAATGGTCTAGAATCTTGCATATTAAATCTTCTCAGAATAGTACCAACATACTTACTCTGGCCTAGCCAAAGCTTTTTGTTTTATCTATCTCTTACAATCTCCATTCTCAGAATGTGTCTTGCTACACCAAGATCTTTCATATCAAATTTTGCCGAGAGTTGAGATTTTAATTCTGCAATCAAACCTTTTCCTTTCCCAATAAACAACATGTCATCAACATACAAGGCAATAACCAGGAAACGATCACCATCAGATTTGAAATATATACAGTGATCAGATTTAGACCGCACAAACCCCAAACTCAATACATATGTATCAAACTTCTGGTACCACATCCTAGGACTTTGTTTTAAACCATACAAGGATTTCTTCAACTTACAGACCAAATTACTTTTACCTTTTACCACATAGTGCTCTGGCTGTGTCATATAAATTTCTTCCTCCAAATCTCCATGAAGGAAAGTTGTTTTCACATCCATTTGCTCGATCTCTAGATCATAGGCTGCTGCAATAGAAAGTAAAAATCTAATGGATGTCATTTTGGCTACTGGAGAAAAAATCTCACCATAATCTACTCCCTCAACCTGAGAGTAACCTTTTGCAACCAAACGTGCTTTATACTTCTCAATGCTTCCATCTGAACCCATCTTCTTCTTGAACACCCATTTACAACCAACAGGCTTTCGTCCTTCAGGCAATGGTACAAGGTCCCATGTTTCATTCCTCTTAAGAGCTGCCATTTCTTCATCCATGGCTATTTTCCAAGACTCTGAATCATTCATACCAAAAGCCTCTTCTACAGATCTTGGTTCATCAATGTTAGCATTCAATGCAAATATGCATCTCCAATCATCAGGAGAATACCCATACCTTTCAGGTGGTTTCCTTTGTCTAGTAGACCTTCGAGCAAGATCTGGTTCAGGTTCAGCTTCAGGTACCTCTTCTTCCTCTGATGATTCAGAACTCATAGAGCTCTCCTCGACTTCTTGTCTTTCTAAGGGCCTCGATTCAACTTTCTCCGGTGTAGCAGGTAGTTGAATCACATCTTTCTTTTGTTCTGTTTGTTCTGGCTGCACTGTAACAGAAGAAGGATTAGTTTCTCTAAAAATAACACTTCTTGAATAAAATACCTTTTGTTCAATAGGATTCCAAAGCTTGTATCCTTTTACACCATAACTGTATCTGATGAAAATACATTTAACAACTTTGTTGTCCAATTTTGTCCGCTTCTCCTTTGGCACATGAGCATATGCTTCGCAACCGAACACTCTCAGATGTCTAAGTGAAGGCTTGTGGCCCGACCACACTTCCATTGGCATCTTATCAACAAGAGCTAATGTAGGAGACCTGTTTATCAGGTAGCAGGCAGTGGCTACAGCTTCAGCCCAGAACTTTTGTTCTAGTCCATCTCCACTTAGCATACTCCTAGCCTTCTCCATCAAGGTCCTGTTCATTCTTTCTGCAACTCCATTCTGTTGTGGAGAATACGAAGTTGTCTTCTCTCTTTTAATACCACAATCTTTAAAAAATGTGTCAAAATCATTGGAGCAAAATTCACCACCATTATCAGTTCTCAAACATTTTATTTTCTTTCCAGTCTGCAACTCAACCATTGCTTTAAATTCTTTGAAACGACTGAAAACTTCAGTTTTACTCCTAAGAAAATAAACCCATGTTCTTCTACTGAAATCATCAATGAAAGAAACATAATAAACTGATCTACCAATAGAAGGAACATCAACTGGACCAAATACATCCGAATGGATTAGATCCAAAATACATGAAGACTTATGAGAACTCGAGTAAAACTGAATGCGGTTTTGTTTACCATAGATACAATGCTCACAAAAATCAAATTCAAGATTGCAATCATTCAACCCATCAACAAGGTTCTTATTTTTCAAGGTCCGTAGACCCTTCTCACCTATGTGGCTAAGTCTCTAGTGCCATAACATGGTCTTCTCTGCAGGCAACTTTGATTTGGTAGACAGAGCACCCTTGGGTACCCAAAAACCACGACCATCTGTTAAAAGAGAAACCCTCTCCTTTTCCAACTGAGTAGTCTTTTTCACAATCTTATCAGAAGTACTATTGCACTCAACTGTGCATGCATCAAGCTAGTACAGTGTACCCAATCTGCTTCCTCTTGCTATCACCATAGCACCTCTTACCATTTTCACACCTACTTCAGAAAATTGTACATGCACACCCGCATCTATTAGCTTGCTAACAGATAACAAATTCTTTGCTAGTCCCAGGATATGCAAGACACCATCAAATCTTCTAGTTCTACCATTAGAAAATTTAACATGAACACTTCCACAACCAACAATATCAAGAAAGGAGTTATCACCCAAATACACCTTACCACCATCAAACTTTTCATACTTACTAAACCAGTTTCTAATAGGAGTCATGTGGAAAGATGCACCTGAGTCTACAAACCATGCATTGTCACCTGCACGAGTGGCCAAGGCTGCAATAAAAGCATCTCCATCTTCCTTCTCAGACTCAGAATCAAAATCTTGCTTCTTCTTCTTTTTCTTCTTTTCTTCTTTACAGTCCTTTCGGAAATGTCTGGGCTTTCCACAATTCCAACAAATTACCTTGGACTTACCAGGAGATTTTGATCTCCCCTTATTCTTGGACTTAGAATGGCCATTCTGCTTTTCATTCTTGCCTCTTTCTTTTGGTCTTCCTCGAACACTCAGAGCCTCTTTGGCATTCAGAGAAACCTTCCTTCTCATCTCCTTAGAAAGTAGAGAACCATCAACATCCTCCATCTTCAAGACGACTGCAGTGCTCCCTATGGCCATCACAAGGCTGTCCCATGAGTCTGGCAACGAACATAGTAGGATTTGACACCTTTCTTCTTCATCCATTGGTACCCCAACTGAGGTCAACTGAGTCACCAACATATTAAAACTTTCCAGATACTCAGAAATTCGTCCACCTTCTTCCATTCTCAAGGAATGCAACTTCTTCCTCAAGAAAATTTTATTCACAAGTGATTTTGCTTGGTAGATCTCACTTAGCTTCTTCCAAAGCTTCTTCGCAGTAGATTCTTCGTGGACATTATTCAGAATTGAGTCTGCAAGGCACAATCTTATGAGACCTTTAGCTTTTCTATCCATTACATTATATTGTGCAGCTAAAGTCGGATCTGTGGACCTTGACTTATTCTCATCGACTGCATCCCATAGATCTCGATCAATCAACAGATCTTCCATCTTCAGCTTCCACATTTCAAAGTTTGTGCCAGAAAACTTCTCTACATCAATCCTCCCTGATATACTTGCCATCTTTACGATCCTGCAATACAGAAATGAAATACTCTGCACAAGCTCCCACTCAAATCTTGATTAGCTCAAAAAACCTTGTACCCAACAAATAGAACCAAAACTGGCCAGGCTCTTATACCACTTGTAAGGAAGCAAAGGTGTGCGGAAACGCTTCCTACGCTAATCTTGAGAGGATGGTTATGCAACTTTCAACTTAAATATTACTAAGATATCAAGAAATGCACAATAAAGCATAAACAAAATAGCAATGAACATATAACATAGTGATTACCGTGGGGAAACCCTTCTGGGAGAAAAACCCCACCCTCCAAAACTCACACAATGTATTATCAAATCAAACTGATTACAATACACTTGCAATGCAAGTTCTTACAGGAGCACATCACCACAACTTGAACTCAGAGAGACTCCTTCTAGCATCCAGTCTTGCAAAAAACTCAATAATCAAACTACTCCCCAAGCCCTCCTTTTATAGTGATTTTACAACCTAGAAACCACTTGTGGTTTTACAAAACCATGGGCTTAACCACCATGCCACATGGTGCCCATTTTTGACATTTACATTTCCAAAATGGAAAAACAACCAAGTTAAAATAGTAATCCCGTCCATAATTTTGTCCCCTAGCTTAGACCCTCTTAAAAGTCACAAAATGAGTCATTAAGGCTCTAAAAATGGCCCACCTATATTCTACTATGGACAAGACTCATTTTTAACAACTCACTGACCATTTTCCAATGCATAAACATGTGAAAACTACCTCAAACAAATTCTGGAATTTTCCAGAAAAAGACTGCAAGGTTGAGACACATGTTTCTCAACATTGTTTTGTACGGTTACAGTTATAGTAGTATCTACTGCATTGAATGCTTACAGCCTCTGATACTTTTGCAGAATGGATGCCCCACCAGATTCCTTTCAATAATGCTTGCGGCTCTTATAGATGGGTTTGTTGGTTGACAAGAATACCTAAAGCCTTCACATAAATTTCAAAATTTCTAATATCAATGATTCCATTGAGCAGTTTGTATTGATAATTTTTAATCTAATTTTTTTTTAATATCGTAGAAGAATTGAATTTCAAACATCTCGAGTAATCTATTTGATGAATAAAAGATAACAAGAGTTGCAAATTTCTTAATTAAGATACATCGCAGAAGATCTAAGATGCAAAAGAAAAAGTAGGTTTGTATTTTGTTTGGGTTTTGTTTGGGTTTTGCATGCTTCCTTTGCTAGCTATTCGTGGGTCCCATAGGCTGTTTGGCCTCATGGATGTTATTAGAAACATTCATTCATCCATTCATACTATTTAGGTGTCTAAAATGTAGACATTGCTATTAAATCAAGTGTTCTTTGAGAATAAATTTTAATCTGATGTGTTTCACTTACAATTGATGAAAGTTTGGGGTCTTTTTATGTAATGAGATTTCTCTTCTATTTGAATTATATTTTTAAATGCATTATGGTAGATAGTTATAAATTGACGAAAGTCTAGAATTTGTAGATTTTTCATAAGATGAGTTAGAAGTCAAAATTTTGATTTTTAGTTACTTTGTGTCTTTATAATGTGATATTGTTTCATTTTGAAGTTATAAATTTGCATTACTTTTTTGTATTTTTTGTAGTACCTTATAGGCTACCACATTTGTGGGTGGTTTCTACCTATTATAAATGGCCTCAATGTTATATAACTCCACAACTGTTGTTGGAGTTGAAGGTTTGACGACTTGTGGCAATGGCTCCTCCACTCATGTCTCAAGAAGTTTGTATCCATGGTGTTCCACAAGTTACATCCACTAAAACACCTTCGAGTGTGGTTCTTCCAATTCTACAGTTTGATAGTCCAACATGTCATTGGCTAGAAAATTTTGCTTTGATATGGTATTTTGTGGGGTTCCCTCTAAAAGAATGCTCAAACAATGGGTGACCAAGGCTTGGGTCCTCCTTAGGATTTGCCTTGATGCTATGCAAAATCTTACCAAGAGTTTCTTTCTTTTTTCTTTTGTTGAAGTTACTCATGTCAAGGCTAATCTCATGCATAATAGTGCATCTTTGTTAGTATTCACACCTTGGATTAGAGACTTTATTGTTTTCAATAAGAAAGCTCTTTTTGTCCATGTCTAGAGGTGGAGTTTCTTGTCTTGTCTTTCTCATGCTAGAAATCCTAATTAAGATAGTATAATCCCTAGGTAGTGTCATTTGTGTATCAGTCTTAACAAATTCTTCTTGTCTTGGTACCAAAAGAGGGTGTATATTGAAGTTAACCTCTCAAAGATCTAAACGAGACAATTAATATATAGATTGGCCAAATGAGACAAATTAGGTGTCCATTATATAAACTTTCTCAATACATATTATCCTTGTCAATCTTTGAGAGCAAGATTCAAGATTGCCCTATAGTTTCTCACTATAACAAACATACCACTTTCTTAGTTGTTGATAACCCACCTTCTGCGAAAAAAAAGGAAGAAAGATGGTTAGCTATGATTAGTCAAAAAGCCAAGACTGTAGCAACAATGGAGCTCCACTAAAGTCCTATACTAGCAATGATGACCAATAATAAAAAAATTGAGGCATGGATACAAAACTTCAACACTTGAGAATATTTGTTTTTTATTATAGTAGCAGCATTAACAAAACTTCAAAACATGAGAATATTTGTTGTCCACTCTAATGGAAAGGCATTTAGGGAGGTGTATAAATCCAAATTTGTTAGAGTGTAGTTGGCGATATTGGTTTTATCTTATCGAGAAATGTTGTTGTTCACTTCCCTTAACCACTCTCGTTTGTCAAACAGAGGTCCAACTTGCTCAATTGTTTATAACCCATCTCTTGCAAAAAGGAGGAAGGGTGGTTAACTATGGTTAGTCACAAAACCAAGACTAATGGAAACAATAGATCTCCACTAAAGTCCTAGGCTAGAAATGGTAGCCAATAATAAAAAAGTTACAAATGCATGGTTTCAAAATCTTAGGAATTAAAAAAAATCGTTGTTCATCTAATGAGAAGACATCTAAAGAGATGAATAAGTCAATATTTCCTAATGTGTTATTGATGGTAATATTTTCATCTTCTCAAGTGATATCATTGTTCACTCCACTTC
Source organism: Cryptomeria japonica (assembly GCF_030272615.1). Classification (NCBI taxonomy): domain Eukaryota; kingdom Viridiplantae; phylum Streptophyta; class Pinopsida; order Cupressales; family Cupressaceae; genus Cryptomeria; species Cryptomeria japonica. The sequence continues at coordinate 754,991,115 of NC_081408.1, read as the reverse complement.
ACCACACTTAATGATTGAATGAAGGTCCCACAACCTACTTGGTTATTTGGAATAAATTGAATATATGTCAAAGAAATGATGATCTAATCAATCTTTCATATGGATAGGCAATTTTAATTCAAACGAGTGGCTTTTTGAAGAAGAGATATTTATCTATTGGTGAACTAGATATTGAGGATATGATCATCAGTGTCTACTTATGACTTTTGAATCTTATAATCTTTGAGGTTTGGTGGACCTCCTAGCAAAGTATGACATTTGATAAAAAAAATTCTAGACTGGATATTATTTATTTGCTAGAAGATAATTTTTTTGGCATTTTGCTTTCTACTACATATTTTATTTTCTAGCCTAGCATGTACAATAAATTTATAAATTGAGTTATGTTTGCCTATTGGCTACATTATATTTGTGTTATCCCACCTTGTATAAAGTATTTGAGATAATATAAGTGAGTTTTCACTTTGTCAAAAATCCTTTTAATCTACCATGTATTATCTTGTATGTGATTATTATGCTTTGAACTTTGCAAAAAGCCTAAAAAATATATGTGTTGGAGTTGTATGGGTTAATTCCTTAAGTTCTTTGAGTTTTCAAAGTTTTGGAATTTCAAAGTTGTGGTATGTCAGCATTGCCATCTCCACCTTCTCTTTGCCTATTGAGTTGTCAAAATTCATTCTCGCAACATACTCTTCCACCCGATCTTAACAATTTTGCCTAAAAGTTTGCAAAAAATTTCTAAGTGTATAATTTGTTGATCTATCATACTTTTTAGGTTTGTTATGCCAGTCATCCAAAATCCAAAATATGAAGTAAATGCCTCATAAATTTTATATTATCGAAGTGTCAGACTTGGTTATCCCATCATGCTATCTTCTAAAACCTAATCCATTACACTCCATAAATTTCAAGTCTTTTATAATTGGAGTTGTGGTTATTGCTTAACCAAAGTACCATTTTCCTTGCTCTCTAAAAATCTCAAGTCTAAACATTTGTCTTATATATTTTACAATACATGACCTTTGACCGTGTACTTCCCCTACTACCATTTCCATCACATTTCTAAAGTCTTGATTCTTGAAAGTTCTTATTTAAATACTTAAGTTTCTCGCTCTCATCAAAATTTTAGATTTCCTCATCCTTCCTTACTTTTCACTCATTTATGTCACCTAACTAGAGAACTTCCCATTCCTAAAATATCTTTCCATCTTTGCCCCACGACCTTAGTCTTTGTTTCCAAGATTTACCTACATTATTTAGATTGAAAAATCAAACCATCCTAGCACCTCATTTGCTTCCTCCTTGAATCTTGACTACTAATTCAAAATTCATCTTTAAATATCTTAGGATTAGAATGTATCCATCCATACATTCTCCCTATCATCCTCAATATTTAGATCCCTTATCCTCTAAATTTTTTTTAAGCATATTATTCAGAATTTTGAATTATTCATCCTTCCATCCATTTGTCAACCCCTAAATCTCATTTCAAATGTAATTGTCAAGATTATGGGACTTCCTTTCATCTTGATTTGATTCTTGAGTCATGTTAATTCTTTCATTCACTTCTTTAAGAGTCAAAATTTCACCAATCCTTTTACCTTAGTAATAACTCGATGGTCGACATGAATTACCTATCGCCCTAAATCCTTGGCACCCCAAAGAGTGATATGAGGTATGGATTTTCTTTAACTTAAAATATAAATCTCCCACCCTTTTTTAATCGACTTTCTTCCAACTCATTAGAATAGCCTAGAAAGCCACGTGGATGCTAAGAAAAGGTCCTAACATGCTAGAAAGGTATTGAAAAATAAGAGAAACACATTTTCATTGCCTAAGAATGACTAAGAATAGTTTCGGCATGCACTACAAATGGTTTCAATGGTAGATAATCAAACACTATATGGGGTTTCATTTTTGGGGGGCTGATTTGGTCTTGAACCTAAGAGAGTACACCCAAAACATTTTGTTATGCCACATGGATTCGAAGGAGAAAGAAGCTATAGACACACCGAATTTATTACAATGGATAAAATCTTATAAGAAACTATTTTTCACACCATCTTAAGTAATACTCTTAATAAATTTTGTAAACTTTTTCTCATCATTTTACATATATTTGGGTAGAATTAGTAAACATCTTGATGGAAAATATTCATGGTTGAATCTCAATGATTGATGGTGTTTTCTTGTATCTTAAGGGGATGTCTTTAATGTGGGAGAGCATAGATTCTAATGTCAGTTATGTGGTTTCTCTCTGAAGAGTGTTGATCACATATCCTGTCTTTGTGTTTTGTGTTCTAGTTGTATATCTATATATGGGTCTATTTTTCTTTTGTAAAGAGTTGGTTTTTGTTCATATGTTGAGCAAAATTATTTAACTTGTGCATATGATTATAAGTAGTTTTGGATTTATTTAACATCTACCATGTCTTTGTAAATCTCTCTGAAACGATACGTACATTACTTTTTTTTTCCACTAATATATTATCTCAATTATTGTTTAAAAGTTTTGGGATTCAAGGAATCACTAAGTTCACATAAATGTTATGCTTTGTGTTAATTTATGTTAGTTTTCATCCAAAGAGTGTTGTAAAAATCATCTTTGTGTAATAGAATGTTAAGTGAAAATCTTTCATGGTTAATAGATGAAAATGTTGAACTAGTTATGGATTATTAAGTGAAGGATAATTTCTAAAATTGGAGGCATTTTGATGGTTTACACTTTGCAAGATACATTCAATCACAATAAAGTCATTTGAAGGTTATGGTTCACTTCATCATTCAAATTTTGTTTAGATATAACTCTACACTATAAGAACATGCACCAATCTAATAGTTGAAGGATGATTGTTCACCTCGTTATAATTCAAAAAACATTTTTAAACCTTTTTTAACCTTTTATTTTTATTTTTAAGTAATTATGCATATTCCATTGTTGTAAATATATTATAAAACCATTATAGTCCTATAACCAAAAAATCCTAGAATGTTGTTGTATAATGTATTTTTATTAGGTTAATTGTGTTGTAAGCAACTAGTATTGAAAACATTTGAAGCTATTTGTGACTAGATGTTATCTTTAGATACAACATTGACCTAGCTACTTAAAAGAAGAGATCTATGAATTAAATGTATACTAATCCACTAAAAGGAATAATAGTAAAACCTACAAAGTCATATTTGTGTGAGGATTTATTCTAGAATTTATTTTTTCACATCTCTAAAATATCTCTAGGATTACCCTCCTAAGAATAGCAAGGCTCAAAGTGTAAAAGAGGTTCATAATCCCCTGTCTATTGGATTTTCCAATTTCTAAATTGAGTATAGATGTCTTTCATGAATGTTAAAGTCTAGTAACATTACTCATATATTGATAAGAAGCTTAGGATTAAGAGTTAGTACCAAAAAAAACTAACAAATTAGCAACTCTATTAGTGATCCATTAGTTTATACATTTGACCCGTTTGAGTCACCAATAGATTGGAAACTTTATTGGGGATTAAGACTTAGGCAAAAATTTCTATTTGTGAAGAAGATTTGATCATTTAAAATTCCCCTCTATAATTTTAGACATAATGAACCGTCTAAGTCACCAATAGATTAGGGACTCTACTAGGGATATGAACTTAGAAGATAATTCCATGTTTGAAGTGATAATGCATTAGAAGATTCAATCCTCTTCAAAAGGTGACAACTTTTTTCTCAAATAGTTGAATCGTTTCCTGTATGCCTTATATCTATAAAATCAGAGCTAGAGCTTGTATGAGGCAAAAAAATTTCCTGTATTTTATCATTTGTCTCACTATATTTTGAAGTTAATGGAAGCATAATTTTCTAAAGCGTCCCGAGAAAAAGCCCCACTCCCTAGTTGTATATAGACTTATGTGGAAAAAATAGAATTAGATAAAACATTGTGCACTTAGCTTATTTTATAATACGATCATGATATGCATGTGCCAATAAAATATGCATAAGTGATTATTAATCTACTTAAATGCATGGTTTGGAAGTATGGCGTTTTATAGGCCTATGAACTTGGTACATCAAAGAAGAATATTTTTTAATGGTCCTATATGTTGAAGTTCAAACAATAGGCAAGCTCAAGAATTTGGAGGGATAAGGTGTTGTATTACATAGTCTTAAGAAAGAAGAATATTTTTTAATTGTCTGTATGCTGAATTCCAAATAATAGGCAAGTTCAAGAATTTGGAGGATAAGGTGTTGTATTATGTGGTCCTAAGAATTTGTTTGAAATAAATTGTGGGAGATGCTAAGAAGGGGAATGGATTCTTACTAATCATAAATAAAAAATGATACTCTAGGTTTATCCTTTTGTATTCAAATATCACAATGCATGATGTAAAACAACATAAGTCATTTCGTGAAAGAATATTGTTGTCAAATTTCTCCAAATTTTTTCTTGAAACTTCCATTTGCATTTTTTATACAATCTTGTATTTAATGACAAAGTTGGTAGGAGATTTATATGGACCTTTTTACTAAAGGAAAGTAGGGAAATTGATATTTAGACAACCACACCCAATCCTTGAAAACATTACATTGCAAGGGAATGCAAAGTTTCATGGCTAAAACCATAGAAAGCAGTAAATTAACAAAATTGATAAACCCTTAAGATTTGTTATTTAAAAAAAAAAAATCCTTAAAGTTATATGCCAAGTAGCCCAATTTGTTGAATTAAAATCTCATAAGACCTCAATATCTTGAACATAATTATTGAATAAACATGTGCCTTGGAAATGAGAAAACTAGGTCTGTCCTTGATAATGCACCATTCAACCTTTCCAATTAAAAAATTTACAAACATGTTTTTGATTAAAAAAGTAGTGAGAACAAGGGCACTGACCCTTTACATAGCTGAACTATTGAAAATCATAGCACAGAGACAACACTATAACAACAACTATCATAAAAAAGGAACCAATTCTTTTTAGCAATCAAAAACAACAACAGGAAAGAAAAACAAACTACAGAGGTGCCTTGTGCACCCCCGAGGCCTCCACAGTATTGCTTCATTCATTAGATAGGAATTTGTAGAGGTCCCTAGCCTCCAACTTGTCCTCCTCTATGTCAGCATGGCGTTCCCTCAATAGAGAGAGGGTGAGTACGGAGTTGTGAAGAACCTGCATATGAAATTTGTTCAGGCCCACCATTTGGGCTTCCCAAGCCGCCATTTTGTTCTTTAGCCGATTGACCTCCTGCTTGATAGACTGTAGATCGAGAATAGGGCCAAGATTTTCAATTCTCTGTGTAATATCTGAAACCTTCGTGCTCAACTTTTCCATTTGTTGTATAGTGGGGGCCTCCTGGGGGTTCTCAACAGCCAAATCATCAGTAATTTCAGTGGTCTCATTGTGCTCGCCACCAACAATGCAGTTATCAATATCTTTAACCAGGTCCATTAGATGCATAGAATGCATCACCACCTACTCAACCAAGTTTAGATCCGCCTCCAAATTTCTAGGATCCAGAGCATTTTTGTCAGGGATTTCCACACCCATAAGACCCATAGTGTTTGTATCCATAGGAGTCATATCTTTAGCATCACTGGGTTCCTGGGTTTTCCTTTAAGGAGTAGTTATGTCAACAGCACCAACAGTGGTCGGGACAATGGGGTCCCTAGACATATTAACATTGTCAGCATCCCCATTAGGACCCCCATATTTTTAGGGCCCTCCTCCTTGTTGTCCCCAATGGGGTCCTCCTCAGACTCCAAAGTTTTAATAAACGAGGTCTTCTTCTTGCGGCCTTTGGAAGAAATTCTAGAGGATCTCCTCTTAACCTCCGAATCTGGGGAGGGGTTATAGAATTGTCGTCATAGACAATGCGTTTGCATTTAGCGAGGGTTTTACTCTTGCCCTTGGCCAAGGAGCGAGAAACACTGTGGGAGGCAAGGAGAGTTAAACTAGGGGAGGTCGCCGATAGAGAAAAAACTGAGGCATAGGCAGGCAGGGACATGGTGGCTGTTGCAAAGCCCTCTTGGGGATATTGGAAGAATCTAGGGAAAGCCAAAGATAGGGCCGCAAGCTATTGGGGAGTCGACATGGGGAGCAGAGGGCCTCATGGAATTTATACAACCTGTATATAAGACCCTGGTGGAGGAGGAATGGAGGTTTATCCCCATGCTTAGGGTCCAAAGTGTCCTTAACAAAGCTCTCTAAGGAGTGCAGTAAATAAAACGGCAAGCAAAGCAAATCATTATTGCGGAAGTGATTGAGGAGGGGCAAATGGTAATAGTAGAATACCTTATACCTACCTTCGAGGGTGAAATATTTCATGATCATGAGGCAGATCATGTTCCAAGGGTGCTTGAGCTCCTCCCAAGTAAACCCGCCTTGTAGCTTAACAGGTTCCTCACGGTTATGGAAGAACCGTTTCAAACCCTCACTATTAGCAATGTGACTAGTGCACTTCCAACGACGTCCATCCAAGGTCAGTTTGGTAGCTTGGGCAATAGTCTCCTCGGAGACATCAAAGGAAATGTCGCCAACTGAGACCCACCTTCCAGACCAGGAGGAGGGGAAAGTAGCCGAGAGCTGCTTGTCATGGCCCTTCAGGCAATCTAGAAAATCAGCAATTCCACCTTCAACACAAAAGTTCTAGACAAGTGGGTTGTTTTTAAAATAATTCAGGTTATCTAGTTCATATCTCACTCTGTCGCCCCCCATTTCATCTGCCAACAACACTTCCTTAGTCATGAAATAGAGGAAATTGCAGGGACTCTTCGCGAGCTAGCACAAAAGAGAAAATGGGGAATGTACAGGCCCAACTTCAGTAAATGGGGAATGTGCGAGCCTTGTTTCAAAAAATGAGAAATTAAGTTGGGTGCATGGGAAAACAAGAAGTAACTTTTAGTAATGATTTGCTGGAAACAAGGCATTAAGCACCAGCAGAAATCGGCGGTAGCTAACACGTTTCCAAATCAGTCGTACTTCATCATGGCTTTGCAACCCAAGTGAAGTACCAACACAACAACACGTTCGTCATCACCAGCCAGACTGAACAAGTCGTCACCTCATCAGAAGGGATCTGAGGAATATTCCCGTTATTTGAATTATGAAACCACCATCACCAGATAATCCCAAGGGAAAATAGGAGGGGAAGGGGAGCATTTAGCAGCCACTCAATCATTAGTGGGGATTCTTGATTTCTATTCTTGGAGGAGGAAGTTGACATGGTTTGGGAGAGATTTGTGGCTCCTCCAACATCTCAGTCTTGAGAGGTTTAGGCCAATGGAAGCCATGGCATCTGCCACGTGATTGCCTTCCCTGTAGATATGCATAACTCTAAACGAGTCAATCCCGGAGATGAGCCTCAAGGTGTCCCTGATAATTCCCTCAATTGACCAATTAAGCTTATTCCATCCTTTGACAACATTAATGATGAGCATGGAGTCCCCCTCAATGTCCATAATTTTGATTCCCATGGAGAGGGCAATGCAAATTCCCCAAGCTAAGGCCATCACTTCAGCCTGATTAGAGGAATAACCATTCAGGTTGCCCACATAAGCAGCAACGAGGACCCCAAGGTGTGATCTGATCACCCCACTACCAGCAGCAAGGCCCCCCTGGCAGCCCCATCAAAATTGAGTTTAAAATTAGTAGCCAGGGGGAATCAAATCATGCATTGTCTTAGAAGTCTCTTAGAGGAGTCAACAAAGGAGAACGAGGTGGGGAGGTTCCAACATCTGGTGATTCCCCAGTCACAAGTAGAGGGGGGCTTGGATGCCATTCAATTTTTAGAGACCAAGATGTTCTCAAGAATCAGATTTAGGAACCAAGCAAACACCTTGTCCACAGAGGTCTCTTTGTCTCTGAATATCCTATCATTTTGTTCCTTCTAGATACACCAACAAACATGGGGGGGGATCTTCTTCCACAACTGTTAGATAAGAGGGTTGGAAGAGGGGCCCCAGAACTCTTGACCCAGATTACCCAAGTTATCGTTCATTACCCAACTAATATTGAGTTTGTTATAGACCATCCCCCAAATCTCCCTAGTGTTGGCACAGTGGAGGAAGAGGTGGGCAGTACTTTCTCCATCATCTTTGCAAAGAATGCATCTATTAGGGAGATGAAATCCCCTCTTGACCAACTTGTCTTGGGTCAAAATTTTGTTGAGAAGGGTAGTCCACTAGAAGAAATTGACCTTGGGGAGGATTTGGGGATTCCAGACCTCTTTCTAGATAAAGGAGAGAACAAGTTCCCTAAGTAGACTTATATAGGTGGCCTTGATAGAAAAGTCTCCAAAGGGGTCCCATTTCCAAATAAGTCTTTCATCCCTAGGGAACAAGGGGAGGAAAATACCAGCCAAAAGCTTCTGGAGTTCTCTAGCAGCATGAAGGAGCAAGGGGAGGTCAGTACATCATTCCTCCAAGGCCTTCCAAGTGCAATTGTTGAACTAGTCACTGACCCTTTCACCAAAGAAGCCTTTAGTGGCATCTTGTAATCCTCTCAGGGAGGGGGAAGAAGCCAGGGGTCCCTCTCCAAGCCAACAATCTTCCTAGAAAAGAATGTTCCTGCCATTTCCAATAATCCACCTCAAACCATGAGATAAAGGGTCCCTACAACTCAAGATGTTATTCCAAATTTTAGAACCCCTGGGAAGGCCCTCCTTTTTCAAGACAGAGGAAAAATCTGCATTACCCATTTACTTACCCCTAATGATCCTACTCCAATCCATATCCTTGTTCAGAAGCTTCTAGGCAATTTTAGTCATAAGGGCCTTGTTGAATTTTGAGATCCTACGGGTTCCCAAGCCTCCCATGGCCTTGGGAAGACAAACTTTGTCCTAGCCCACCAAGGTGAGCCTCTTCTTTTCTTCCACTCTCATCCAGAGGAAAGTCTTTTGAATGTTTTCTATCTTAGCAGCCATAGTCGCAGAAATATTGAACGGGGAGAGAAAGTACATGGGGATCCACTGGAGGGAGGAGGAAACCAGCTACAACTTACCAGCACTACTTAGGAATCTACCTTTCCAAACAGCCAACTTTTTCTACATTCTTTCAAGGATAGAGATCCAAAAGGAATTAGAGACATTCATAATAGTCAGAGGGAGACCAAGATACGTGCCAGGGAGGGAGGCCTTTTGACAGCCAATAATTCTGCAAACTTTATCCTGGAGTTGGGCATTAGTGTGGAAGAATTAAATGTTGCTCTTTTCATAGTTAATGTGTTGACCAGAAGCCAGAGCATAGGCGTTAAGAAAGGATTTCCAAGCCTTAGCTTCCCAAATAGAGGAGACACCAAAAAGGATCGTATCATCAACAAACTGTTGTAGAATATTGGGGGGCATCATAGAAGCATACTTGATACCCAGAAGAGTACCCTTGCGAACCAAAGAATTTAAGTTAGAGGCCAACACTTCAACAAGAATGATGAAAAGGTAGGGGGATAGAGGATCCCTTGTTGCAGCCCTCTTGAGGCCCTGAACTTCTCCAGGGGGTTCCCATTTAGCAACACAACATAGGTGACAGTGGATATGCATTCCCTAATAAGTTTAATAAGTTTGTCTCCAAACCCCATAGCTCTGAGCACTTTGAAGAGGAAGTTCCAATTGACCCTATCATAAGCCTTGGAGATGTCAAGCTTGAGAACCATCCCCGCCTGATTACATTTATCCATGGAGTGTATGATCTCATGAGTAGAGATGACCACATCAAGAATCTATCGGCCAGGAACGAAACCCTTCTGGGATGGGCTAATCAAAGGATCCAAAAAAGGTTTGAGCCTATTGACAAGAACTTTGCTGAAGATTTTATAAATAGTGTTGCAAAGATTGATGTGACAAAAGTCCTTGAGAGAAGATGCCTCCTGAGTTTTGGCAACAAGAGTAATGAAGGTGTGATTGAGTTTATTGAGGAGCCTTCTCAATCTGAAAAAATCTCTGGTAGCCAAAACAACATCTGGGCCCACCACTTCCCATAATTCTTGAAAAAAAGTCAGGGGGAAACTGTTAGGACCTGATGCTTTGAAGGGGACCATAGCAAAAATAACTTACTTGACTTCCTCCTTAGAGATAGGGGCCAAGATGAGGTTATTGTATTCCATTGAGAGGGGTGGTGGGAAGCAGTTAAGAAGGTCCTCCCCAATAGGGTCCCCATGGTCAACATCCTCCCGAAGTAAGGTGGCAAAGTGATTTGTAGTCAAACGACCCAAACTATCAACCTCGTTGACTACCAGATTGTTGTCATCCATGAGGGAAGAGATGTGGTTTCTACGCCTGTGGATAGAAGAAGATATGTGAAAGAAAGTAGTATTTTTATCCCCCTCTTTGAGCCATTGAACTCTGGATTTCTATTTCCAATATATTTTCTCTTTGTGGGAGTTCTCCTTCCATTTTCTATAGAGGGCAGCCTCCTCCATATGGGTGGCCTCCATGGAGTCACCTTGGTCAATACACTCTTGTATAGCAATCAATTTGTTGTTGAGCTCCTTTTTTTGCTTGAAGATATCCCCAAAGGTGTATTTGTTCCAACCCGAGATGTTTCTTTTGATCAAGTCAAGCTTCTGGACTATCCTGAACATAGGAGTACCAGATATGTTGGTGCTCCACCAACTTTTAATATAGTCCTTGAACTCTGGATGAGAGTTCCACATAATTTCATACCGAAAAGGATATTTCATTCTAGCAGCATTAGTGGTATTCCATAGGAGCAAGGGGCTGTGGTTAGAGACCATTCTGGGGAGGGCAGTGAGCTTCAAGGCTGGACCAATTCCCTAGTTGCCCAAGATGAGAAATTTATCAAGTTTGACCTGGATAAGATCCTTTCCCTTCCTAAGATTGGACCAAGTGAATTTTTGCCTCGATAGTTCCACATCCATTAACCCATTCCTGCCAATGAAGTTAGCGAGATCAGTCATGTTGTCAGAGTATTCTAGGAGGCCTCCCAACTTCTTAGAGGGAATCAAAGGGGAGTTGAAATCACCTACAATCAGCCAGTGAGTATTAGCCTTATTTTGTATTACAAACACATTGCCAAACCTTTTGTATTGAGTTTTAGAAGAAAGAAAGCTTTAATATGAAATAAAGGAACCATCACAATTTTATCCAACCATCTAACAAATTGTCATTTCCTTTTAATAGTAGCATAAATTAAATGGTGATAAGCTAAATTTATTCATGACACTTTTCTATTAAAATTATAATAACCCATTTATCTTGCAAACATCTCTGTTGATTATGTGATCCAGTCATATCTCCTTTACAAAAATAGCCATTTACTAAAAAAACTAAGTCTAACTATCCCAAAATAGCAAATAAAACTCAATTGAAAGTTTGGAAAATACTATCAAATTCAACATTTTGGGATAATTTATGGCCTTGTTTTCTACACCAAAGATATGTAAATAGATTTTTTCCCTCTTTTTGGTGTGGGCACTTGGGAAGCTTCACATGGCTTGTTTGATTGGCATTTTGTGGTATTCGACAATTTCGTAAATTTGGCATTTCATTCAGAGTTGTAGAAGTTTGGAGACACTTGAAAAAAGGAGTTGCATGCAAGATTCATCTTGTTAGGCATCGTATTTGGGCACCCAAATTAGGTGCTTGAATGTGGTTTAATTTATGCATGGTTTTGGCTCCAAGTTTGATATCACTACTATGTTATTTGCTAACCAACCTTTTGTTGTTCTTTAATGGCTTTGAAAGAAATGGAGAAGGAGATTGTAGAACAAGATGTTTAAAGTTTCCAAGTGATCTAAGGATGAGATTAAAAGGATTACTAAAGTGTAATCTCGCACAAAGATTACATATGTGTAGAATAGATTAGTTTAATTTTAGTTTTGTAGTTTTTTGTGTTGGATAATTTTAGTTGTTTTGAGTGTGTTTAGGTTTGTAAGTTTTCTGAGTGTTGTAGAAGTTCGTGGCAGTCTCAGGGTCATGGGTTTGCTACATTTTAATGTGTCTTGTTGTTATTTGTCAAATAAAACTTCATTATGGAGTTTGCAAAATTTTCCTATAAACTAGTGAGTTAGGCATGTGATTTAGCACTAGTTTAGCTCTCAAATTTGTATGAAGTTTGCAACAAATGAAATATGTTATTTGCAGTAGAATTTGACAACAATATTAAAATATTTTCTTGTTATTAATCTACACTTTTAATTTCACGCCAATAATAAAAGTTTTATTGAAGTTTCAATGTGTTTTGATGTTCTTTCAATTGGCTAGTTTGTTATGTTCTTGTTATCTCTCAAGTTCAAAATAAAGAAATCTTTATAGGGAACAAATCAGTTATTTAATTTGGCAATGGGCATCATAATCCAACAGGCCTAATCCACCTTTCACTTTAGGTTAAATACAATGTAACTAGGAGGTGCATTTAACACTAGCATTACTATTCCATCTAGATCATAAAAATGGCGAATGATTCTACATGTGTCTTCATAACCTTTTTTGGAAGGCATAAAACAAAAAGAATAATGCATGCAACATAGAAAAATGTAATTCTCAACTTGAATCCATCATGCTAAGGATAATTTATTCCACCAAGTGAAAAGTTTATTTTTCAACATGTTTAGAAACCAATTCCACATGTTAGAAGGGGGAAGCCAGCTCGTATGGAATACCCAAACAATAGGAAATATAGCCATGCTTATTTTTTCTCTCAATTTTTAGGGATCTAATAAAATATTGTATTTGATTGCACCATTTGCAATTCAATTTTATGGTGAACTAACTTTCAACCAAGGCATCAAACACATTATTATTATTCTTTTTAAAATTTTGAAGAAAGAGAATGATATCATCAACAAAATTGAAGTTGGGAATTGCTACATTATTGGGAATGGAGATACCCCTCTAGTATTGTGATGTGAAGAAAAGGTGATGAGAGGAGATCAAATGGAAAGATTTTCTCTCCTCAAGAAAAGGAGTGAAAGTTTCACAAAGGATTCCCTTCAACTTCTCATGCACATTACATTTAAAAGAGGGGGGGAAATTCACTAGATCCAATCTCAATGGAAGGAGATTGAATACTAAATGAATTGACAATGAATTTGGAAAGTAAAAGTAACCCCTCTTTTAGAATGGACAAGTTGAATTAAGTAATTTGAGACTAAGTGTAAAAGTGACAAAGAAATGGTTATAAATTGAGATAGAAATGCGAGATGAAGTTGTGCACCTGGAATTAGCAGTAAAATGTCAAGACGGAGCTCCCCTGTAAATTTGAGCAAAAGTTATCAGGACCGGGTTAAAAGTATACTTGGTCCTCTGAAAAATCCGCGCGCTAAAAAGGATTTTTCCATCTCTGAAAAATGAAGTCCAAATCTACAAATATAGCTACACACCTACAACCTACACACAAAAAAGAGAGGAAATATTGTTGGGATTGAGAGTTTGCCTCCAGATCAAACCCTGGTTTTGGAATTAACCAAATGATGAAAAGTACTTGCAAGTAAATGAAAGTAAATGACTGAAGTAGAATTCACCTCAAGAGAGGATGCAATTGAAATGTTGATAGAGTTGTTTGAAAGGATATGTAGAATAGGATGTCAAAGAGATCTCCTCTTCAATGGTTGAATCCTTGACTTGAATGCAACACCTAGCCTTGAAAGGAGACTTGAAATGCTCTGATAGCCCTGAAAATTGATTGTATGAGAATTCTGAATTTTGAGCTTAAATAGTGATTTTTTTGGTTTTATTTGCATCCTTTGTCAAAGTTCAAGATCTAAGGTTTAGGGTTTATCAAAATTTCTTGTGTCTTGTGAAGAAAACCCTAGTAGTGATATATCTCATCGTTACTTTTACCCACTAAGGCCGAGGGTTGTATTCCATTTGTGGGGCCATTTTATTCCCTAAGTGTTAAGTTGCATTAGACTGGTTTATGAAATGATTTTCCTAAGTTGCATAAAGATTTTCCTATAGTCGGTCTCTTTTAATATTTGTGCCTATGCTCGCATTTTTCCTAAGTCTAAAAAATCCTAAATGTTTCAACCGGTTGATAAAAGCATAACAGATCTGACAGTTCACGTTTCCCCATGTCTAAAAGTGCAGTGGAGATAAAGGTCGCGACATCACGAGATGATGCCACATGTTTTCAGCGGAGAGTGACAGGATGGCGGTGTAACCTGTCGAAGCCTTGTGTCATCGATTTTCAAGTGGTAAAAATTGGTTTACTAACAGTCCTATTAATTGGCATGTGTTCATGATGAATGACGATGTTATGTTCTAAAGATAAAAGTTGCTCGACTTTTAATTCTGAAAGGGTTAACGGGCACTGTGTTAAAGCAATAAAGTGTGAAAATATCCAACGTCCCCCATATCCCCACGATGGAAGCTGCAACACCTTCTCAACAAATTATATTTACCCCCAAGCTCCTCTTTCCATTTCCTATGATCTGAGGCATAAAGGTTTCAGATTTTCCTCTAATTCAGTGGGAAAGTGTTGTTTCTTGTCGAGATCTGTTTTCCTTTTCAGGAAGGGAAATGTTGTGTAGAGAAGACTGAGCATCTCAGGGTCCATCCGGAAGTGTCAAGGTGATATTGGCATAGCTCAAGTGATTTTGTTTCTACCGATAATCAATTGAAGATTTTGTTTCTACCTCATCATGGGCACTAGCATGTGGATAAGGAATATTTTGTAATAGAATTGTGTACAACCTCTTTGACTTGGTTTTTGGTGATAGGTGTCTTTGGGCTTGAAGCTTGTCGCTCCCTTGCTTTCTATAAAAGGGAAATCAAGTCCAGAAGATAGGGTTCCGAATTTTCTGATAAGGATCTCTGTAAAAAGTAGGTCCAATCTACAGGGTTAGGTTCCATATAATTTTAGAGAGCCATGAAAAAAGAGGAGGAACTGTAATGTCATTTTGTAGAGTAGAAGTAATGAAGTAGTTACAAGTTTCCTTTTCAAATGGGTTATTCTGTAATTGAAATTATCGTTTGTTATATGATAGAAGATAGCTTATGATATTAATGCAAGTATATTCTCTAATCTTTATTCTCCTGCGTGTAATTTTATCTTCTTTTGAGCAAATGGGATCAAGGGTTTCACTTGTTAATTGCATTGTTATGATGTTTGTAGTCTTCCATTCTATGCTTTAGTCCAAGGGGTTAATTAAAATACTTGAATGAGATTACAAAGAAATAAGACTTGTACCAGGATTTGATAAGTAGTTTGGGTAAGGGATTGTAGATAGAATGATATTGTAAGGCAGTATTGTTTAAGACTAAATTAGCTACTACTATAAGTTTTATCAGACTTTAGCAATGTTTCAGAGACTTTGTAGCCCAAATGAACAAGGCACTAGTATTTGCTAGCAAATGTCATTAGGTTTTCGGTTTCTAGTCTATTTTCTTTGTGATTCCTCGAAACAATCTTTTAAATATCAAAATATCATTATTAAGTTTCCATGTATTTTCTAAGTTGCCCGTCTCATCTCATGCTCCAGCGTAAGGTCAAGGATCACTGAAGGATTTGCCATCCTTGAACATTCCCCCTTTCTATTGAGCTCTTTTATGAGATAATCTTCTTTGTTTTCAGTAAATTCCCGATATATTGTTGCAAACATCAAGAAGTTCACTGAAGGGATTACCCTCCTGGGTTCTGCAGAGCCCAAAGTGTCGAAGGATCTTGTGTCCTTGTTGAAGTTGGTCCAAGTCTGAAGGATATTGATAGTTGGAAGTGGCTTTCCATAGGTATTCAGAGGAATCAACTTGGTCTCTACCTTGTGGCAGTGCAAACCCATTTATTTTGGGAACCAACATGCTCAATGATTGAAAGGATGCTTGAACGCAATTTCTCTTAGGATCACAATTTTTACTTACTGAACTTATTGACCTTATGCAAATGGGAGGGGAAAATGTGTCTTATATATTCACCAATCAAGGTTATTTGACAGGAGCCCAAAATAGGGCAAGGACAGGGGTGCCACACTCCTGTCCTACCCTAATTCAGGATAGGAAGTGGGAATAGGCAGTACGGGATACGAGGAAATGCAGGTTTCGGGAGGTATTATTGAGGACTGTTTTGACACACTTGCCAATAGTCAAGTACTCAATGTGAACACACACCACCTCTCCTAAAAAGTAATATGTTCTGGGGAACTAACCACTCCAAGGTCTCAATAGTCGGGTCTCGATGACAATGGGCAACCCAATGGTTGATGTGGTTGTACTTGTTAAGGGACCTACTGGTTGAAACTAAATCCCACTAATCGTTAATAACCTAACTTCCCTTTTTTGTACTTTTACGATTTTAAGATTATTCTGGAAATAAATTGCAAGAGATAGGGAAACAAAAAAATAACAATGAAACCAATTCAATGACAACTTAACGAACTACTTAATTAGTACCCTACAATCCAAAAATCATCAAATATTATCCAAATCAGCATTCAATAATGGACCTCCAATAAACTTGCAAATTTAGCAACTTTAAAGACTCATGGAAAGAATATCACCACAATATTGTTTATCCCAGTAATTCTCATACACCACTTACATGCGTAGCAAGAGTCATAAAGCAATAAATAGAATATTAGAGCATGTTGCTGATTTCAAACAATAGACATTGCTAGATTACAAAGAACAAATTCATAGAACATATGCATAGATCAGGAAATCTATAAGTTGCTTCTTGTATTAATTTCAAATAATGTGTAACAAAAATAACTCGAGTTCATAATAATCTGCAAAGAATAATCTAAAATTTCTAAGTGGGCCTCAAATCATCAATTTGTGGACCCTTACAAATGAATCAAACTCCTTAATTTATACAGTTTTTTTTCCCTAATTTCTAGGAAATAAATCTAATCTAAATTAAGAACGAAAAAGCTAGGAGTCGCAGTTAACTTGAATTTTTTTGCCTCTATACTCCAATTAACTACTATGAAATGGAGGTTAGGTGAGCACTACGAAGACCATGCTGTATGAGCCAGGCTTTTGTAGTCATGAAAAATTTTGTTCAAAACTGGAATGTGAGTTGGAGATGCAGTTGGAGTCCTAGTGAGAAAGTCATGCAAAAACTCCTTTTGAAAGTCATAATATCTTTAGTAACTATACATTTATTTTCTACTTCTTTTTATGGGACTTATAATTATTGATGATACATGCAACCACCTCAGCAGGACGATCAACAACATGCTTGATTCTGAATTTATACTTTTCAAAACTTCCTCTGCATTCTTCCTTTTCTTCTCTAGCTCCGCTACTGTCTCTGCAGCCTATTGACATTGTGTTATCAAATGTGTATATATGTCCATCAATGTAACAATAAACTGAGTCAAAGGTCCAAAATTTTGGGCCTCATATGCATCCCATTGGCCAAGTATCTACTCTTCTTCCATAACTCCTGCATCGGTTATCCCCAACCCAAAAACTCTGACTATCTTACAAAATATTCATACTTTAGTACCGTCTTGAGGAGGGGAACTCGAATGTCTATTACATCCTTCACATATTGCTGAAGCATTTCCACCTTCAACTCCAAAATGTATGTGTAAGATTGCAAATTATTACAACTATCTCCACCCAGGACGTCCTCCTCTATGATTATGTCTTCACAAAACGTTATTCAATACCTAGAACTGCTTGCTAAACATGTTGAGCTTCTACTCCCATTGTTGAGAGAAAGAAGCTAATGCTCCTCCTACCTGCACTGCCTCCTTGTATTCCCTCATGGTATTATGCAAAAATAGTCTAATTTTGGATGCATTTATTTGTGCCCATGATTTTATTGTGGCGGCCACCTGTCTTACCAAAAGCGATGCTTTTACATCTCCCTCTGAGAGTGATGAGGTTGAAGGTAAATTATCATTTTTACAAGTATCTAAAGGCCTATCCATTTCTACCAACAACTACTTTTACTACTCTAGTTGTGCCTTGACATCTACACGGGAAGTATATTCCTTCTCCATACACTCCCTGACAACATTGGTAGCCAGTTCCAAAGTATCTAATTCCCCCCACTTTTTCTTCTTACCTAGTTTTACCTGAGACACTTGGTACTTTGGGGAGATTTGACCTTCTTCTTGTAGAGGAACTGCTACATCCGAAACCACCTCACCAGAACCTATTCTTGACAAATGATGCAAAGTCTTGGCTTTCTTAACTTTCCTTGGTTCCTCAGTGATTGCTTGTTGTAGTGTAACTTTTGGTAACACTACTTTCCTTTTTTTCTTTTTGAAGGTGAATTCTAACCATTGTGGCACATCTTTATCTTTATCCCCTTCATGAGGTACAATGTTAGTGGTCACTATGTGCACGTCTGACTGTTCTTTTTCTTCATCTTTCTCCTCCTCTTATGCAAGGCTTAGGGCCCTAATGTGAAGCAATTTGATGGCCCAGAATAGTTTGGAGAGCAATATCAACATTTAATTATTGTTGCTTGTGCAACTCTCCTAGCCTATCACTGACCTCTTCCCCAAATGTCCTGCCATCCTTATCTATTTCTCCAATGCCTTGCCCAATAGCTATCTCTTTCAAGAGATCTTCTTGGTCCTGGGGAGTCAAGATTAATCTTTCATTCAAAAAAATTTCAGCCTCACTTCATTCTTTCTCTCCTCCAAGTGGTTGTTGTCCCCCAAGGTGTTCCTCCTCTTGGTCAGAGTCTCTTTCAATATTATGGACACTTACAGTTTCCATGGTAGGTCTAAATGTCTGTGTCCTTGGAGGCACTGTTGTTGTGTCAGTTGGTGGTGGCATAGGGGGAGTAGTAACTGGATCTTTTGTTGTAGCTGTAGATGGAGGTTGAGTGGGTGCACTTGTCGTATCAAGAGGAGGATGTTGTGCATTTTCATTTGCTTTTCCTTATTCTTCTTCATCCCAAGTACCTTCTCCTGGATTTTGTCCAATTGTTGTCCTCATAGGAAGTACCTTTGCTAGTGGCACAACTCCCAGCTTTCTCTCACTCCAAAGTCTGCAACCTTTTTCAAGAGTTCAGATTTCCTCATTTGTTCCTTGGTACTCTCTTCAGTCCCAATAGCTTCATTCAGGTCATTAAACGTATTGTTCCAGGAACTAGACCTTGTTTTACAGGCATAATCCTTATAACCCCTTGATTAGGGCACACCTAAGGTAGATTCCTTTTGTTTCCCCTTTGAAGCACTTGGCCTACGGCTCAAACCGAGCCACTGTCTAGTTTTATTTACAATAGTTTGTTATTTTGTCTCTATATGTATCTTCATGTGCCGACCACCTTATAGGAGAGAGAGGCTTCTTGTCAATTTCTTGTTTTTTATATACAAGGTCTAGTAACTCTCCATCATCCCTTAATTAGGGCACACCTAAGGTAGATTCCTTCTTCTTCCCCTTTGAAGCGCTTGGCCTAAGGCTCAAACCGAGCCATTGTCTATTTCTATTTACAATAGTTTGAGTTATTTTGTCTATATATGTATCTTCATGTGCCGACCACCTTATAGGAGGGAGAGGCTTATTGTCAATTTATTGTTCTTTATATACAAGGTCTAATAACTCTCCATCATCCCTTAGTTCTTTGGGAAGATTGGTTTCTATTTCAAAATTCCTAATCTGAGGCACTGACAACCTACAATAATTGTTTTCTCTAACCTCAAAACTGTCTTGGAGGTTTACCCAAAAGTCCTCCAATCTAGGCTTGTGCCCCTCATATGCTTTTGGCATGGTTTGTTTGATCTTTCCATAGGGATCATAATACTCCCTTGCATAAATATATTCTTTAAGTTTTAGATCCTAGAGCTCCTACTCTGTTGTCTTTACTACCTAAATTTTTGAACAGGAGAAATAACCAATGGATACTGAAAAATCTTTTCTAGCTTTGTGCTTCAAGGACAAAAGAGATTGGAGGCCAAGCATTTGCCTAACATATTCTAACAAAATGATGCGATCATTATAGTATCGTGACAATAGAATAGGTTTCCATGTGAACCCACTAACCCTGATGTATGTAGAGTGTTGGTTCTGAATGAACCAACATGCCCATTCTTGGATGATCGCCATTGCTTTAGGGCTTATCCTTTAACCTGTATCACCCGTGAGTTTGATGATAATAGGGAAGAGGAAGGAATCATTGATCCTTTTGAAGTGTGTATTTTTATTGTTTAGAGGGAGTTGTGAGTGATACTCCCACACCTTTTTCTGCCCCTCCTCATCTCCCAGCTGGCCCTCTATCTGTAGTCCTGAGAATTTACCTGCTCGAGCAGCCACCCAGATAACATAGGAAGTGAAAAAGAATTTCTTCATTTGATGTACTTCCTTCATCTACTCATGGATGTTATCAGAGAGGATTTGAGCCCAGTCGAAGTATTGCTTCCCTATAAGGATAGTTGTCATAAAATGGAACAGCCAAAGATGGAAGTGCTGACAATCTGGCTTGTCGAAGGCCTTGCTCAGCACGATGGTCAAATATCATTGTGGCTCCTTAAAGTCTATCCTCAAAACATATATGGCTTTTAGCCTTGTCTTCCCCTCCTCTTCCAACCAATTCTCATTCATATGCTTCTTGTTTGAAGCAATTTTTCCATTCCATACTCCAAGCGCTTCTTCTTCAGTAGTTAGGAGTACTTCATCCCTTGCAAGGATGTCAAACATGAATCCCATCATATCTGCCAATAAATCAATTATTGTTCTACCCTGACTATCCGTGCACTTTCTTTTATCTGTATCATAGAACTGTGCAACAGTCATGATGAATTCAGGAACTTGGACTGACTGGAAGAAAATAGTTGCCTCCACTAGGCCTGATCTCTTAATTATCCTTAGTGGAGATTTTTCCCTTGCTCGGTCTAATTGTGACTTAATATCCTCCAACTCGACGTGCCCCACCTCGATGTCTGTCACCCATTTAATCTAGTCATCCAACATTGAAACATAAACCTATCCTTGATATTGATATTTCATGGTTTCAGGGAGTTTGTCTAACTCCTTGCCCCTCTTGTTGGAAGTTGGGTCTACCTAAACACTCTGATCTATAGGAAAGAATCAAGAATTAATCCATTGCATACATGAAAATATCAATAACATCATCCACCTTGGGAATCTGGGGTTTCGGTGTAGATAACCTCCTTATAAGACAACTAACCTCAAAACTTCGAGGTTTCGGTGTTCCAAGGTAGATAAAATGAAAATAGTCTGAAACTCTAGGGTTTCGACATGGATGAAACAAATGGAGTCTGGAACTCTGTAGTTCTGGGGTGGATAGGAAAGGTTGACTTTGGGACCTCAGGGTCCTAAGGTAGATCAATATGGCACCCAAAAAAAGATGTTTCGGAACTCTGAGGATCTGGGGTTAAAGCAGTGGCCGAATAAGAAAGGACCCCGAGACTCCAGGGTTCTGGGGTTCCGAGGTCTGAGGTAGTTCACTTAGTTAATCTCAAGATGATCCAGAACTTCGGGGTTCTTGGGTTAAGGAATGACCAAAGGAACCAACCTCGAGACTTTGAGGTGAAGAAAACTAGGGTACACGAAAAAAAGAAACACGCAAAATGAGGAAAACCCAATAAGGAAAATCTAAACTAAAAACTAAAAGAAACAGAAAGATCTAAACACAGAAACACAAAGAGGGAGAAAAAATCTACCAACCTAGTCAGAAAAACACGCAAAACACTCGGCAACACGGGGGCATGAAGTCGGGAGGTCACAACTAGGAGCTCTGAAAAAACTTGAATGCACAAATGAACTTAAAAAAGTTCATTCCTCTTGATGCCCTCCTAAATGGCACAAGGTTAGCAAATGATAAATAACACAAAAGACACGAAACCATTAGTATTAGTCAATCAAAAACTAATCTAAAAAGGCACACCAAGAGAGACACTAAAAACATGCTAATATATCTAACTAAAGAAGCAAAGATAATGAGACATCTCCAAATGCCTCTTAGCATGGTCTTGGTTCCTTTCTCCCTTGTTCCTCTCCTCTCCAAGTTCCAAAATAGTGTAGCTCTCAGTAGCTTTTTGCACTATAGATGCTTATGGAGGATTGAGATTGTAGTATAGCTCTAAATGTGAAATGAAAAGCTAATACTATGCTATTGACGCTAAAAATGATTTATTTTATCCAAAATAACAAGATATTAGATTGTTTATGCTAAAATGCTCTCTTAAAATCCCTATAGCTTAAATGCATACAAGTTTTCAGGATCTAGATTATGAAGAAATGGGCTCTATTTATAGGGAAAATGGAGCAATGGATGGTTGAGATTGAGTAATCTCAACAAGGGTCAGGATTGAATGATTTCAAATCCATGTGAGGGCTTTCAACCTAATCCCAGGATGACAAGTGTCAATGTGAGATAAGTTGAGAGGAGAGGGAATAAGCATTAAATGCCTGATATGACCTTGGGAGCTAAAGTCAAGGTTGGTTGAATGAATAAACTCTTTATTCAAAGAATAAAGCTTTTATCCAATGGATAAACTCTTGTGCAAATGTGAAATGGATGAATATGGTCAAAACAATAAATGTTTGGGGAGACAAGTTTGAAATAACCATAAATGGTTATGTAAGAGCCATAAATGGTCATGTAAGAGCCATTAGTGGTCTTGGAAGACTTTGGGGGTTAATTTGTTGAACACACAAAGCATTAAATGTTTTTTAAAGACTTTGGAGTCTTTGAGAAGTGACTTCATTTTGCTTAGGAATGTGACAATAATTAGGGGATGGATTAGGCTAATTAGGAAGGGGTTAGAAGAATCTAGAAGGGGATTTAGGAATGCAATTGGATTTGGTGGGTGAGGGAAAATAGGATTTTATTAAAATAAAAATTCATTTATTTCAATAAATGTGTGCAAGTTGCATTTGTAGGAAAATGCAAGTTGGGGGGGGATAATGATTTAAATAAATGTTTTATTTAATTTATTTAAAAAAGGAAAAGGGGATTTTAATCAAATAAATAGATTTTATTTATTTAATTGATTTGTATTTGGTTTAATGAATTAATTAAAATAAATTGAATAATTTATTTAATTAATAGAAGAATGTTTGGAGATGAATTAATTAAATATTAATTTAATTAACTGATGGCTAGTGGATTTTTAATCAAATAAATACGAAATATTCATTTAATTAAGCTGGACAGATTTGTGTGACTACATTTGCCCCTCTTTGAGGCGGTGCAGTTTATCGCGTCGTTTCAAAGAAAGAAAAATTGGTGTGAAGAAAATGCCCCATAAAATGTAAATTTAATGGGTGGTATGCTCCCTCGAGGGATGGGTCAAAAAATTTCAAAAAAATTGGGCGATCTCTCGAAAAAGAACGAAAATTGGCAGGATGGTAAAAGAGAAGAAGTTAGGCATATGGGTGAAAAATAGAAGAAAACGGGGCAAACATGGAGAAATGGGAGGCTCGGGAAGTTCATGGGGGCCACGGCGATGAGCGGGGAGAAGTTACGGTGACAATGAAGGGTATAAATGGGGTGAAAGGGGTGAAAACAGGATCATTTGTGACTGCAACCAGTTGAAAACGAGAGCTCTGATAGTGACGTTTGGAGGAGCAGAGAGCAGCTACGATGCCGATTCCGATCACCGAGTACAGATTCGAGCGAGTCCGACGGTTCCAACGCCCAGATGACTATGGACTAGTGGTACGCAAATTTGAAAACTTAACTTTTATTCATTTTTGATAGGTTTTTAGCTGAGTCCAAGTCAAGTCGAAGCAAGAGCGCTGGAACTTTGGTTTTGGCACTTTTGCTCCATGAATTAGCTCTATTGTGCCGCAATGGCGCTATTGTGCCCTTGTTTGAGCGCTTTTGTTCTACATTAGCGCTACTGTATGCAAGTTTTAGCGCTACTGACGAAGTGGCGCTATTATGGGGTTAATTGAGCGCTATTGTGTTAAAATAGCGCTATTGGGTAGTTGATTTAGCGCTTTTGTAGTTGTAGCACTATGGTATAGTTGATTGAGTGCTATTGTTAGGGTTGTAGCGCTATTGGTTGGAAACTAGCACTTTTGTTGGTGAAATAGCGCTTTTGCCTTAGGATAAAGAGATGCCCTAGTTTAAATGAAGACTAATTCCGTGATGTCAATGATTGATGGATGACGAGGTAAAGTGGGAGTTGTTTTGAACCATAGCAGCGTGATGAGACTTAGGTCATTTGTTAAGATAAATGCCCGTTGAAGTCTAGGTGGCCATGATTGCTTACCTATTGAGACTCGAAGATACTTGATCAAAGTATCTGATGATAGTCTAGGTTTAAACTTAAGAAAGTTTGAAAACAAAACAACTGATGGTGATTGATGAATGTCCATGTACAGAGGATCTACGTGTGTTGCAGCTACGCAAGCGTCATCCTGTGACACAGGGGTTGCGGGATCGTTTGACTCAGGTAGAGATTGATTGTATTGCAACGACTGGTCTATATGAGGTGATGCACTTGCCCGTGATTCGTATGAATCACGGATTGATCACAGCACTGGCAGAGCGGTGGCACAGTGAGACGTGCACCTTTCATTTGGCACAAGGGGAGATGACCGTGACGCTAGAGGATGTGTGGCGCATCCTTCGGATTCAAATTCGAAGAGAGCTGGTCACATACAATAGATCTTGGGGGACTGTGGCAGTGCAGAGGATATTTGATGAGGATGTATTCATTGATGATGGCTCGATCGCGTGGGAGGATATAGCGGCACTATATGAACCTCTTCCAGCAGTTTTGTCAAGGATCGCGGGAGGATTGTTGTGTCCAGACAGGCGGTCACATGCGTTGACGGTGGGATGGGGATAGCTTATCGAGATGATGATGACCGAGGGGACCTGATTTGCATGGGGGCCGTGCGTGTTGGCCCACATGTATCAGGAGCTCCATGAGGTAGTATACCAGGGGAGAGGTTCCTTAGCAGTGGGCATGACACTGCTACATATTTGGGCATGGGAGCACCTACTAGTGACTCGACCAATGAGTCTTAGATTTCGGGTAGTGGACCAGCTGTACATGTTTATGTACAGCGGCATGATGAGCCAGCCCCACTTGGAGAAGTTAGAGTGGTGGCAGCGGGCACTAGACGATCTGGATGCAGTGATATGGCGGCCATACTTGGAGTGTGAGCCATGGGATGATGACGCAGAGGCACTGCCTTATGTCTTCATGACCCGATTCCTCATTGGGAGGACCTCCTACCATGTGGAGAGACAGGTGCCCGGGAGAGTGATGAGGCAGTTTGGCTAGCAACAGGGACTGCCTAGCGGATCTGGAGAGTATGCACGGGTGATTTGAGAGAGGTATGCATGGGGTCCAGTGCTACCTTATGATTAGGCACTGGCAGAGTTTCGGACACTGCAGGTGAGACCATGGGACCTACGATTGAGGGTCGTTGATGCAGGGGTGACGGATGAGTACACGTAGTACCGGGTAGCACACCTGATTCCACGGATATCGGATCCAGCAGAGCTGATCCCAGCATTTGAGGATGAGAGGGGACGGAGACGGAGGAGGGCAGGAGGTCGAGGAGACGGAGGAGGAGGAGGAGGAGATGGAGGAGGTGGAGGTGGATGCGGGGGAGGAGATGGAGGAGGAGGTGGTGGAGGAGATGGAGGAGGAGGTGGAGGTGGTGGATGTGAAGGAGGTGGAGGTGGAGGATTGGGGATGCGGAGCCAGCGAAGAGGGAGAGGTGGACTGCCTTTATAGATATCACAGGGACCACTGATACCGAGAAGAGTTCAGCTGAGTGGGAGGGGGATGGAGAGGGAGATCCTGATGGACAAAGGGCAGGGGACTACTGGAGAGGAAGTGTAGGGGAGGCAGCTATGGACACCAGGGAGGGAGCCACTGGAGATCTGCGGGATCACATTATAGTGCGCTTATAGACGCAGATAGAGGATTTGGAGGCAGAGGTGGCAGCTAGGGATGTACAGTTATTTGCACGGGAGTCAGAGCTGACGGTGGTGATGCGGGAGAGAGATACTGCAGTGGAGCGATTGGTGGAGCTGCAGGAGAGGGTTCGGGTTGGAGTAGGAGCACAGGGGCCTACAGGGGAGGTTATGAGGCAGTTTGGGCGAGCAAAGGCTAAGATAGAGTACTGGCGGGGGTTATATGAGCAGGTGGTGCCAGTCAGTCAGCGAGCTCTCAGTTATTCGCAGATGTGGCAGGCCAGACCAGAGCAGTCGCAGAGGGTGCAGAGCAGTGGGGGTGTGATGGGTCCTTTGAGGAGGGAGAGATTAGGGGATGCAGGAGGGAGTGCGGGTTTGATGAGGCCTCCATGGAGAGATGGATCAGGTGGTGCAGGCACCAGTGGTGGAGCAGGGGGAGGTGTTGGGACAGCATCTGGCCAGAGTGGCATTAGAGAGAGCATTTTTGCATGCATATATGTATTGTATCATTGTCTATTTTTTGGACTGTATCTTGGATGGCTCTTGGTAGCCGATTTTGTAGACTTCATTTGTACTCTGATATATGAGATGATATATGAGGTGATCCCATATTTTGATGATATGTAGTTGATTATGTATGGATGTTTATGCAGGATGATGAACTTAATGCTTAGATGGATATGTGTATATGTATGCATTGATGAGATGTTCCTTATATGCATGTCTTGATGATGATACTGACATATGAATGCAGGTTTATATATGTATGATTTGTTTGATTTTGGGATGTAATGCTTTTATGTATGTAATGCCATGATGATGATGTATGCTTGTTTTGATTTATGAACAAGATGGTGTTGTTTTCTATGCAATGATAATTTATGCGATGATGTTAATGTGATGGTTGAATGAATGATGTTATGGATGAATATGCATCTAGATGTTTGTCAAATGAATGCAATATGGATAAACAAAATGTAAAGTACAAATGTTTATATGATAATGTGTTAAATGAATGCAATATGGATAAACAAAATGTAATGTACAAATGTTTATATGATAATGTGTTAAATGAATGCATATGCATAATGGATATAAAATGTTAAGAACCAATGTTTTGTAAACAAATGGATTTTATGATTCTAAATGCTTAAATATGATTTAAGTACAAATGATAATGTGATGATACTATAACTAATGTTTTAATAACTGCACCTTAATGCAATTAAAAAGAGGATAAATGAATGCAAATGTGAATGAATCCTAAAATGAGCATAATAGGATACTTAGTTAATGGATGAATGAATGCACTTTTTCACTAAATGGATAAATGAATGTATACATGATAAAGGATAACAAAATGATGATGGATAATCAACACTATATGAATGCTTAGTAAAGGACTTAATATAATCAAAGACAATTTAATCCCATGAATAAATCTACTTATTTATGATTGATGCAATGATGCAAATGATTAATGAAAACTATATGCAAAGTTAAAAATGACATGAATGTTTAATGCAAGATGCAACTAAATGTTTAATGCAAGATACAACTAAATGTTTAATGCAAGATGCAACTAAATGTGAGGATGATATGAGCATGAGGAATGCAAGGTTTTGTAAGACTTTGCATGATGTATTGATGATGTATCAGAGTACTCGATCGTGATTGTATCCAAGACCAGCTTAATTTTCCCATTTTGCATATAAAGCCTATATATAAATGAGCGAACGGATGGGTGATATGCAATGGAATGCAATATATAAACAAATGAGATGAAATGACGATCCATAGTGCTCTATTTTCATCATTGAGCTTTAAAATGTTGGAAGAGAATACAAGCATCTTGACATAATGATTCAAGATGACCTGAGTATTCCTTTCATGGATTTTATATAGCAAGTTAGTACAAACGACTTGATATAAGGGTCAAGTCGACCAGAGTATTGCTTGCGGAACAGACAAGGATTATCTTTGTTCATGCGTGACTTGGATCGTCCTCCTTGATCTTAGGCTGATCATATCCTAAGACAAGTGCATACCGTACTAAGAGATAAAACCTTTATCCAATTTGGATGAGGTAGGAGGAACCAAAGAATGAGCATGTGTACCTGCAAACAAATAGTATATACATACAGGATAAAGAATATGGATCCTTGGTAATGGTTCATGCCCATATGGTCAAGGTATACGTTGTAGTCAGCAAGCCGTAGTGATCTATGACTGTATTTTGCATAAGATCACATAGCTTAGTGAACTTCCCACGTAGACACCATTAGTACATGCCCCAAAACTTCATCGGAAATAATGTGCAAATAATACAAAACAATGCTGAAAGATCCCGATACAGATAAACGAATGATTGTACTCACAAACCAACCAAGTATTTGATAGCTTAACATAATTTTCTTGTCAAAGAAAATGTCACTTTTGTCTTTGTTTTGATAAGGAAGGATGCATCCTTGTTGAAGATAGTTTTTGAGTGTTGATGTGGATTGTGTGGTCGATTGGTAAATGGTCATTTGTGTGAGTATTTTGTCAATGTTTGTTTTGGTATCTATATGGATGAGTATGTACAAAGTGTTGCCATGTTTTTGTGTGGATTTTTCAATGATTTTGTCGATGTTTTTGGATTTTGAATTGTTTTGAATGTTTTTGGATTTTTGATGACAGTTTTGAATGAAGAACTTAATGAATCATAAGACAATGTAGAATCCACTTCCCTCAATAGGTTAAAGGCATTGCCCCCAGTTTTAGACATGACGATGAAAAAGCGGGATGCTTAGACGCATGAAGTATTTATCATATTTGCAGAGAAATAACAAGCCCTGTATTTATCATGTAGGAAGTAGATGTGATCGCCACAAGTTTGAAAGACAATGGAGCCATAGCCTTTATGAGTGGCACCTGTTTGCCAGGTTTTCACCATCGTTCTTACCCAAGGTGCCACTGGAGTGGTTGTTTACCGTTTGGATGCATGATTTTTCTTTACTTTTTTTGAATGTTTTTGTATTTTCTTCAAGACATTTTTCTGAATGTTTTTGGTATTTTTCGGTATGCAGGGGAGCCTGATGCTCTGTATAGCTTAGGTATAAAACCGTTTTAGGTGCATGCTGTTGATTGGATCTGCAAGTGGTTCTCCTTCTGATGTAGCTAATTGATATGCCCCAGACCCAAAGACAGCAGTGACAACATATGGGCCGAGCCAGTTTGATTCAAACTTGCCTTGATGTTCTCTGTTTGGTTGATTGCGAGGATTCTCTCGTAGAACAAGATCACCTACCTCAAATGTACGAGGTCTAACTCGGTGATTGTAGCTTCTGCTCATGCGCTACTGATAGGCTTTGAGATGGTTGTATGCAGCTTGTCGCTTCTCATCTAGTAACTCTAAGTCCTGAAGATGAGATACTCTATATGCTTCATCATTTATCAGATTATGCAAGGAAACCCGTAGGGATGGTATCTCAACCTTAATAGGCAAGATAGCTTATGTGCCATAGACTAATGAGTAGGGAGTTGCACCTGTAGGAGTTAGAATGCTAGTTCGATATGCCCATAGCACTGGATTTAGTTGAACGTGCCAATCACGACCGGCATCATTGACTGTCTTCTTTAGAATTCTCAATATGTTTTTATTGGATGCTTCGGCCTGACCATTGCCTTGTGGGTAGTAGGGAGTGGAAAAGCGGTGTTGGATATGAAATGTATCACAAAGTTCACAAACATCCTGGTTTTTGAAAGGAAGACCATTATTTGTGACGATGGACATGGGTACACCATACCGGCAGATGATATAGTTGAGGATGAATGAGGCGATCTGCTTGCCGATGACTTGGGTAAGTGGAACAGCTTCGATCCACTTGGTGAAATATTCGGTGGCGGTGATAATGAATTTATGGCCATTGGATGAGGATGGATGAATCTTACCCACAAGGTCGAGACCCCATTGACAGAAAGGCCATGGTGTTGTGATTGGTTGCAGTTCCTCGGCCGCTGCATGTATCAGGTCACCAGGAACTTGACATTTCTTGCATTTTCTGACAAAGTAGTAGGAATCTTTTTCCATAGATGGCCAATAGTATCCATTGCGTAGGAGTTTCTTGGCTAGTGACGGACCACTTGAGTGAGTCCTGCAAATTCCTTCATGGACTTCTTCCAAAGCCTTTTTTATCTCATCTTGTTCCAGACACTGAAGGAGAGTACCATCAAGACTGCGTCGGTATAGGGTTTCGGCAATAATGGTATATCGAGTAGTTTGGCGAATGAAGGTTTTTCGTTGGTTATTCGATTGGTTGGGAGGAAGGGTATGATCACAGAGATAGGTGTAGAACTCACTGTACCATGGGGATTCAGAACCGACAAGGCGACATATCGTTTCAGATTCAGGGATATCATAAGCGGGGATCCAAAGCTGTTCTACCAAGAACTCGTAGCGTGTTGAATTTTGTGGAAGATCTAGGAGAGATGCGATGGTAGCCATAGCGTCAGCAGCTCAATTCTGATCTCTTGGTATCTGCTCAAAAGTGATAGTAGTAAATGATGTTTTTAGAGTGTCCACCATTTGCTTATATGGCATGAGTTTATCATCCTTGGTCTGATATTCATCTGTTGCTTGTCGAATGACCAGTTGGGAGTCACCATATAGTTGTAGTTCTTGTAATTTCCATTGTACGGCTAGTCTGAGTCCTGTGATCAAGGCCTCATACTCTGCTATGTTGTTGGTGCATGGAAATGTGAGCCTATAAGACTTCAGGATGCTGTCACCTTGAGGTGTGATAAACAGAATGCCTGCCCCCGAGCCGTGCCTAGTGTACGAGCCATCAAAGTAGAGTTTCCATGGTTGTGCTGTTGTGATCATGAATATGTCTTCATCTGGAAAATTGGAAATAAGAGGATGATCACCTATGAGGGGTGCATCAGCCAACTAATCTGCAATAACTTCACCTTTGATAGCCTTTTGGTCCACGTACTCAATGTCAAATTCACTTAGAATCATCACCCATTTGGCCAAGCGACCTATCAATGCTGCTTTGCTGAGTAAATACTTGAGTGGATCAATCTTTGCAATGAGTTGTACCTTGTGTGTCAACAGATAGTGCCTCAATTTTGTGGCTGCTAAGATCACTGCTAGGCAAGCTCGCTCAATAAGTGTGTAATTGAGTTCATAGCCCACTAATGTGTGAGAGATGTAGTAAACAACACACTCTTTGCCTTCTGCATTATGTTGTGCCAGTAATACACCTAATGTTGTACTTGTTGCTGAGATATAGAGTAACAATGGTCTACTTGGATCTGGTGGCATCAGCAATGGTGGATTCATGAGATAGTCTTTAAGCGTCTGAAATGCTTGCTGGCATCGGGCATCCCACTGAAAGCGGATGTTCTTATGTAGTAGGTGTGTAAATGGGTGACATTTATCAGCCAATTGTGTAATGAATCTTCGGATGGATTGAAGTCGGCCTCGTAATGTCCTTAGCTGGCTGATGTTCTTTGGTGGTGGCATGTCCATGATTGCTTTTACCTTTGCTGGGTCGACCTCAATGCCTTTGCTTGAGACAATGTATCCTAGAAGTTTCCCGGAGGTTACTCCAAAGACACATTTCTTTGGGTTGAGTCGAACACAGTATTGTTCCAGTCGATCAAATATTTTATCTAAGATGTGGAGATGCCCATCTCTGGTGAGTGATTTTGCTAGTAAGTCATCAACATAATCTTCCATCATGGTATGCATCATGTCATGGAAGACGGTGGTCATTGCTCTTTGATAGGTTGCTCCTGCATTCTTTAGACCGAAAGGCATCACATTCCAGCAATATGTGCCCCATGGACATGTGAAGGTTGTCTTATGTTGATCTTCTGGTGCGATCTTTATCTGATTGTATCCCGAAAAGCCATCCATGAGTGAAAGCATGGCATGTCCTGCTATCAGATCCACTATGATGTCAATATTTGGAAGGGGGAAGTCATCCTTAGGACAGGCCTTATTCAGATCTCTGAAGTCAGTACAAATGCGGATGCCCCCTTTTGGTTTGCTGACAAGCACAATATTGGAAATCCATTCTGCACAATCAATTGGTCTAATGAAACCAACATCTAGGAGTTTCTTGAGTTCTATTTTGACTAGCACTACAATCTGAGGATGCATCTTACAAAGCTTCTGCTTGACAGGTTTGGCTCCTTCTGCTACAGTAAGGTCATGCATGACTAAATCAGGATCAAGCCCAAGCATGTCTGCATATGACCATGCAAAGTTGATCTGACGCTTCTGGAAGAACTCTATAAACTTAGGTTGTTCTTCTAGAGTGAGAAGAGATGCCAGATGTATGAGATGAGGATTTTCAGGAGTCCCCACGTTGTATTCTTTGGTTTCCTCGATGAGAATCATTGATCATTCCTGTTGTGTACTATCAGGGAGAATGTCAAACCCTTCATCTTCAAGTGCCTCAGAGAGGTTTTCACCGTTGGATACGCTCTTTCTTTTTACTTTTGTCGGATCAAACAGTGCCACAGTGTGGTTTTCACTGGAAGATCCATGTTTTATTGTTATATTTTTGCAGCTGAAAGTTTTGGCATCCGCCCCGAAGTATGCTGCGCTATTAAGTTCAATGGCGAATCCAACTTTGTGATCCCCACTTGGTAGGTTTTCCCTTAATTCCAAAAAGTCAATGATGGCCTCATCGTTTTGGAAGAAGTCAAGACATGGGGGATTGGGTTGGTTCCATTCGATGAGTTCAGGGTGGATAATGGGCATTACTTCATCAATTAGGTTAAGTGCGTTAGATGTATCAGTGAGGGTTAAGACGTTATG
Source organism: Cryptomeria japonica (assembly GCF_030272615.1). Taxonomy (NCBI): domain Eukaryota; kingdom Viridiplantae; phylum Streptophyta; class Pinopsida; order Cupressales; family Cupressaceae; genus Cryptomeria; species Cryptomeria japonica. Next base: position 754,958,569 of record NC_081408.1, on the reverse strand, counting down.
GTGAAGGTCGTTAATGGTACTCTCCCCGTCAAAATTAGGCGTAGGATGAGACGTAGGGTCTGTGGAAGATGTTTCCAATTCAGGAACCCAAGTGGTCTTTATTTGTGCTTCTCCGTAAACAGGGATGTCTTTGCGTGGCGGAGGTGGCAATGTGTCTTCCTCATCTGAAGTGTTAAGCTGTACAGAATCAAATTCCCATTCATGTGAGTCGGTCTCTGAGTCACTTTCCAACATCCGATTACTATACCATACTGGGATGTCCTTTGAGTTAAATATTGCAGGTGTGATTGGTTGATGTACCTTTGTAATGATCGGTGTTGCAGGGAGATTGACGGGGATCAAGGAATTTGGTATAGGGAGTATCGATAATATTGATTTTGTTGCTCCTGTTGGAACTGCTGGTGCTATAGATGCTGCTGCGGGTGTTGATACAGTTGTTGCTGCTAATGGTGTTATGGATGTTATTGTTGTTGCGGATGGGATTACTTGTTCGTTTGGTGGGATGAGTGACATTGGTGATAGCTGTGTTGGGGTTTTGAGCCTCAGTGGGGCAGTTGGGATGGTGCTTGAGGGTGCTTTGATTATGAAAGGTGCCCGCTTTGCAGTAGGTGGACAAAATGGTTTGCTGGGTTTTCCTTTGAACTTGAGTTTAGGAAAGATCTCTTTTTCAAAGCCTAGGCCTGTATTACCTTTGGGCTTGAATTCTAGTAGTAGAGGTTCATGTCGTCCTTGTTTGCAATATCCCAAAGCACTTTGACCATCATACCCCATTCTTTGCATAATGAGGAGACCTTTGCCATACTGTTCTGTAGGAAGTGTAACTCGCAATTTATCAGTGGTGATGGGATCTTTATAGATCCATTCCGCCAGGTCCTCATCTTGTGTTTCGTCCTCTTGACCCTTTCCAAGAATGAAGGGCGTCAAAGCACATGCCAGTATGCTTAGTGGTTGCTGGAGTACCTGTTGTGGTTTACCATATGTTCTAGGAGAAGTGGGCATTTGTCCCACACAAAAGAGTTGACTCAAGTTATATTCTCCAGGACCTTCCTCTGCGATCTTCATCTTAAGCTTTTCTTGCTTGGGTATAGTGGTTTTTGAATGGGCAAGAGAGGCGGGACTTATATATGATGTGGAAGAGATGGATTCTCTATTATTAGGAACGTAATCTCTGGTTGATGGCTGATATTATGGCAATATGCAAAGGGATTTGCATCACCCAGAATTGTGATCTCTACACCATTATGTGGGAACTTGATACATTGATGGTAGGTAGATGGAACGGTTTGCATGGCATGTATCCAAGGTCTTCCTAACAATAGATTGTACGGCAGAGGAAGGTCCAGGACCTGACAAATGATGTGCTTTACCATGGGGCCTACTCGAATTGGTAGTACCACAGCTCCTTTGGATGAATGCTCTGCATCGTCATAGGCTTTGATTATGATCTTCTGACGAGGATCCACTGATTCAACTGCATATCCCAATGCCGTGACCAACTGCAGTGTACAAATATTTAGGCCTGCTCCATTATCGATCAAGACTCGCTTGATCCTATGCTGGTTAATAAATCCTTCGATGTGGAGTGAGGCGTTATGTGGTTGTTGGAAGGAAGAGTTGTCACTTTCAGAAAAAAGTGAGACAAGGTGATGACTTGAGACTTCCAATCATGGCTTGAAATTGGTCTGTATTCAGATTTGCAGGGACTGATGCCTCTTGGAGTGCTTGATCCAAGATAGTTTTATGAGAGCGTGATAGGCGCAAAAGCTCTAAAATGGATATAAGCACAGGGGTTTTGTCTAATTGTTCCACAAGATTGTACTGCTTTGGGATGGAGGTGGTGTCTTGTGGAGCTGCTTTGATGGTAACTTTTCCGCGACGCGTAACAACATTGCAATTTGAGTTGGCATTTTTGAAGGTTATGGTTGCAACTTGTTCATTGGCATCATACAGATGATTTACAGTGTAATTATACGCAGCCTGTGTATAATTAGTGGTATCAGTGCCTCGCCTAGAAGTGGAAGGACCCCTTTGATCTTGTGATGGAAGTGGATTTTTGAACATCAGATGATCATTATTTGTTGTTTTTGGGTCATGTCCTTCAATTTCAATTTCTCCTCGATCAATAAGATCTTGAATAAGATCTTTCAAGCGGTGACAATTACTTGTCTTGTGTCCTCTTCCTTGATGGAATTCACAGTGTTCAGTATCTCTCCACCATGCTGGTTTGACATGAGGCTCATAGTTTGATAGTTTAGGTAGAGTGACCAAATTTTGAGAAATGAGTTGTCGCAATACTGTTTCAATGGGTTCCCCTAAGGGAGTGTATGTGTGTTTCTATTTTTGCTGACGAGGTCTAGGTTCATCATGAGATGTGATGCGACCTTGATTGGAAGGAATATTTGTGTTGTTTTGAGGTGGAGGATTTTGTCCTGCAAACCGAACCACAGGTTGTGCATTTTGGATAGTCCGTGCATCAACAACCCCATCATTGACGATATTCTTGTTTTTATTCCAGAAGTTTGGTTTATCGCTATTGAAGCGCGGGCGAGGACCATCTTTTGGTTCATTAAAGATTTTGATGAGTGCTTTCTTGATGAGTGCCCGTTCACACTTTAAACCCTTGGTGATCATATCATTAAAAGAGTCTGTGTCTTTTACATCCAGGTGAAATTCCATTTCTTCGTTTAAGTTGGAAATGAATATTTCCACTAGTTCTCGTTCAGGTAACTGAAGAGAACGTCTGCTAGACATTTGATGCCATCATTGCAGGAATACTGAGAATTGTTCACCTAGTTTTTGTTTGGTGTTGCACAGATCAGCCATGGTGATGTCGCGTTCAATGTTATGAGAGTAATGAGCTAGGAACTTCTGGATGAGTTCCTCAAATGTTCTAATGGCACCTGGTAGTTGGGAAAACCATGATGTGGTTGTTCCTCCCAAGCTTTGGGGAAAAAGGCGCATTAGATAGGTGTCTTCATATACTACTTTAAGACAAGCGGAATGAAATTCTCTGACATGATCACGAGGATCTCCCTTTCCCCTATATTTTTCAAATTTGGGTGTTTCAAATCCTCTTGGAAAGGGTGGCATATAAAGATTCCTATCAAAAGGATAGGGACAGATATCATTGAGTCAGAATTGGTTGGTCTTGACACCACTATGAAGTTGTTGGGCGAGATTCTCGACTTGTTGCCGCAACATCTCCATTTCATTTGGAGGAGGAGGTGGTGGGTTACCTTGAGGAATGTTATATCTGATGGGATCTCTACCTCTTTCCTCCTCATGGCGACTTTGTCTTTCTGATGCTTGTCTTAATTGGCCAAGATCAAAGTCTGAGGGGAGTTTGGCTCCTTCTTGAGCGAGTTTTAAGAAGTGAGCATCCGCATTGCTCCTGAGTATTTCGTCAAACAATCTATTAAAGAGAGGGTTATGCTGAGCCCTTTCTATTGTTGCAGGAGTAGGAGTACTTGGGTTTTCGTCATTTGCATTTCCTCCAAGTGCTTCTTGGAATTCATTGAGATTTTCCTCTTCTTCTTCTTCTATTTCTATTTCTCGTTGTCGTGACTGTGATCGGGTTTGAGCCATTTTGTTTATGAGTCTTTGTTGAAATTGCATGAAAATGATGATGAGTTTTTGATGAAATGAGAGATTTGATGATTGGTGAATTGTGTTGCATGTGGATCTCTTAACACTTTTAAGGTAGATGTAACCGAAATTCCTTCTTTGAATTGCTTGCTTGTTTGATAAGATTTTGATGTGATAAGGTGTAGAGAAATCTGAGATGTGTTACAGATTGAACTACCTAGTAATGAGAGGATTCACTCATGAACTAGTTTTAACCTGTGTAGATGTGTCTCTTAGGATGAGCTTATCCTAGATATAGAAACAATCTAAAGAGTGATGTGAAGTGTTTGATTTCAAGCAATATCTAAAAGAGAACTGGAAACAATAACCTCTTAATGTTTTGAGAGTTGGAACGGATTGATGATGAAGTGATGATGTATGAGATGGATGAATGTTTTCAACTTCAATAAAAACTGTGTTACAAAAGGGACAAACTCTACTTCTTCCCTTTCAGGTGTTGATGGTATTTCTCGAGCTGTGTTGTAGGTGATACAGACGTTTGGGAAGAAGTTGGGATTAATCTTCCCTCCTTGGTTTTTGTGATAACTTAGAGCTCTATATTGCATAAAAGCTCTACGGTTCAATGATTCTGAATCAAATTCGTTTGTTTTTCCTTGAAGGTAGAGACGCATGCAATGCAGAAAGACTCTATGTGAGACAAAGATTTGTCTATTTATATAGAAGAACTTCCTTCTTTTGATCAAAGCCTTTGAGCTTAATGGTCTTCTTTTCAAGTTGATATTCTGATGACACTTCTTCTTTCGTAAGATGTGAAGAATGGTCATAAAGTTTTTGACTCTTTGTTTGCACTTTGTTTTTTATGTGTTTGGTTGTTTTTGAGAAATGTTGGATGAATACTTTGTTTTTGGGATTGATTTTCTGTTTTGATGTTTCTTTGACAAGAAAACAAAGCAAGCACACAAACACAAGAATGTTGCCTAAAAGGCACAAATGAGTATGGGTTTAGATCAACCCAATCCTTGGACTTGTATATGACCCTTCCTTTAGATGTATTTTAAGGTGTATTTCCAAAGCCTGAAGTCAGCTTAATTTGTACCAGGTCTTTAAAACGAACACACTTCAAACACTTTTTATCCCTAAGGTCAAATGGCCAGTTGTGATAAATTTAGCCCACATCTTGATATTTCTTCGACTTTGGTACTGCATACCTTATGAATCCCGCCTTGGCAGGTAAGGATGTGATATACTAAGTCTTGCGTGAGCATAACAAATAGATGATCCCTATGATGGGGGAGTCACCACTTTTATCAAGCCACAAGTGACTTTTCAAAAAGCTATGTTTCTACTCAAGGAAACATGTATGGTGAGTATCTTGGGAGCAAAACCATCTATGCTCTTGCACTAAATTATATCACAAATATCCTCAATCAATAGAATGGGTGGGCTACTATTTAAAGGTGTTTAGTCATGTTCGATGTTTTTGGACATAAGTTCATTCTGCAGTGACTCACTTAAGAGCCTTGTAACTGGTGGTGGGGCCCATTTGTCCTTTTGGCCAATTACACTATAGGAACAGCTATACCCAAGGCTACAGCTTTCGCTCAGACCTGATTTCTATAGCGGCTCGAAGGATTTACCGCTCAAGGTCGTTCCCAAGAGTATCGATCCCTTGGCAAGCCTCTCTTAAAAAGATAAAATTTTGAGTGTTACTAACACTTTTCTCTTGCACCTAGGACCACGAAAGCCAAGGGAGAGGATAGTGTGTGTTAGAGGTAGGACCACTCGACTGACTTTTTGCACAAGCATGCCAAACACGTAAAACACTTGATCTTTTTAATCTATCATTTGCAAATGTGATCTAACTATTTGGAGATGTTGCTCCAACAGCCATGGTGTTCTTTTTAACTTCTAAGGCAATGTGTTTTGTAATCTAGAATTCAAAAATCCTGGTCAACTTAATGAAAAACACGTTTTTGCTTGAAGTAAAATTTGTTTGCAAAAATCAAAACAAGTGGATTGTTCTTTTTTTATGTGCCCAAAATTGAAGTGTGGCTTGTGATTTTTAAGTTTGATGCAAGAAAAGAAACTTTGTGTGTTGATTTTAAGCACCAAAATAAAGATGAATCCTAACTAGAAAGCAATACAATTTTGTGTTTTTCAATTTTTTAAGCACCAAAAGACAAGTTTACGATTTTTATGATGAGTTTTTAACCTGCACAAACAAAAACATGTTAGTAAAATCAATGTTCAAGGGGGACTTCCACAAGCCTAAGAATTTCCATTTTTGTGGTTACAAGGCGATTTGGATGACACTCTATTGCAATAGCGCTAGTCTGCATTTAAACAGAAGCGCTGAAAGAACAACAATGACAGAGAGTCAAATGCGCTAAAAGATATTCAATAGCGCCAGAAGAATGACCAAAGCGCTAAAATATTGTCAAAAGCACTGAAAATTTTACAATAGCGCTATTGTAAGAGCAATAGCGCTAAAAGAAAAAGTGTCAATAGCGCCAGAACGTGTTCAATAGCGCTAAAGCGCAACCTGTGTGACACTTTCAACAATCAAACATGTTAGTTAAAAAAAAATAATATGTTTTTGGTGGTTTGATTCACGTTGGGTTCACCAAATGATGCCCTCCTAAATGGCACAAGGTTAGCAAATGATAAATAACAGAAAAAACACGAAACCGTTAGTGTTAGTCAATCAAAAACTAATCTAAAAAGGCACACCAAGAAAGACACTAAAAACATGCTAATATATCTAACTAAGAAGAAAAGATAATGAGACATCTCCAAATGCCTCTTAGCATGGTCTTGGTTCCTTTCTCCCTTGTTCCTCTCCTCTCCAAGTTCCAAAATAGTGTAGCTCTCAGCAGCTTTTTGCACTATGGATGCTTATGGAGGATTGAGATTGTAGTATAGCTCTAAATGTGAAATGAAAAGCTAATACTATGCTATTGATGCTAAAAATGATTTATTTTATCCAAAATAACAAGATATTAGATTGTTTATGCTAAAATGCTCTCTTAAAATGCCTATAGCTTAAATGCATACAAGTTTTCAGGATCTGGATTATGAAGAAATGGGCTCTATTTATAGGGAAAATGGAGCAATGGATGGTTGAGATTGAGTAATCTCAACAAGGGTCAGGATTAAATGATTTCAAATCCATGTGAGGGCTTTCAACCCAATCCCAGAATGACAAGTGTCAATGTGAGATAGGTTGAGAGGAGAGGGAATAAGCATTAAATGCCTGATATGACCTTGGGAGCTAAAGTCAAGGTTGGTTGAATGAATAAACTCTTTATTCAAAGAATAAAGCTTTTATCCAATGGATAAACTCTTGTGCAAATGTGAAATGGATGAATATGGTCAAAACAATAAATGTTTGGGGAGACAAGTTTGAAATAACCATAAATGGTTACGTAAGAGCCATAAATGGTCATGTAAGAGCCATTAGTGGTCTTGGAAGACTTTGGGGGTTAATTTGTTGAACACACAAAGCATTAAATGCTTTTCAAAGACTTTGGAGTCTTTGAGAAGTGACTCCATTTTGCTTAGGAATGTGATAATAATTAGGGGATGGATTAGGCTAATTAGGAAGGGGTTAGAAGAATCTAGAAGGGGATTTAGGAATACAATTGGATTTGGTGGGTGAGGGAAAATAGGATTTTATTAAAATAAAAATTCATTTATTTCAATAAATGTGTGCAAGTTGCATTTGTAGGAAAATGCAAGTGGGGGGGGGGATAATGATTTAAATAAATGTTTTATTTAATTTATTTAAAAGAGGAAAAGGGGATTTTAATCAAATAAATAGATTTTATTTATTTAATTGATTTGTATTTGGTTTAATGAATTAATTAAAATAAATTGAATAATTTATTTAATTAATAGAAGAATGTTTGGAGATGAATTAATTAAATATTAATTTAATTAACTGATGGCTAGTGGATTTTTAATCAAATAAATATGAAATATTAATTTAATTAAGCTGGACAGATTTGTGTGACTACACCTCTTATTTATACTCCTCCCCCTCGAACTACGATCGCCTTAAACAAGACCTCAGGAGTCCAGGATTTTAGACTTCCAAGGTGACAAACAAAAGACAACAAAATTCACCTCGAAACTCCGAGGTTTCAGAGTTCCGAGGTGAATTGCAAAACAAGCAAAAGGCCTTGGGACTCTAAGGTTCCGGGGTGAATTGCAAAAACAAGCAAAACAAGAAAAAGACCTCGAGACTTTGGGGTTCTGGGGTCTAAGGGACAAAACAACCTCGGGACTCTAGGGTTCTGAGGTTGTCAAGACACAACAACTTCAGGACTCTGGGGTTCCGGGGTTGTTGACAACAAAACATGAATAACTCAGGACTTTGAGATTCTAAAGCTCCGAGGCTTCAATGAAAAAGAACAAGGCATGACTTCGGGACTCTAGGGATCCGGGGTAGTGCACAAGCAAACAAACACCTACTTCGAGACTCTGAAGTTCCGAGGTAGGACTAACAAAAAAAATAAAGGAGTCCTTGGCACTCCAAGGTTCCGGGGTGTCGAGGCAAAAATAATAAAAACAAAGCTATAGAAAGAAAAAGAGGTATCCATATTTTCCAAACAAGAAAACTAATGGGGTTAGGTATGCAGGGCATAAAAAATTACGACTATTTGGGAAAAATTACTCTAGGCATTTTAGAGCTTTAGAATTTTTGGTTAACCTAACGCCTAAGGCTACTATCATTCAAAAGGATGTATAAGAGAAAAAAAAAATGAGCAAATCAATGAACAAACAACCAAGTCCAGAACTGAATAGGATTAACTCTTAAGTGTGTGCACATGATTTATTACTCCATCATTTTCAATAATGAAGATAAATAGAGGAAACTGTGCCCAAGCTATGTAGGTGAAATCAACCAATGTGTTTCGTGCAAGGTCATATTGGGCATAACTCTACTGCTAGCCAGGCGTTCATAGCCTCGATAGAGATACCTCTGGTTCCCATCAAGCAGTGCTCCACTTCCAGCCAAGCATCCATAGCCCCGGTGGAGGTTACTTGAAACACCCAAATTTAGTTGCTTTCAGTGGATCATTTATTTTCTCTTTCTTTTCTTTTTGAAAACATAATGGAATATAGAAGGACTATTTCTTTCATAACCTTTAATAAACTTTCAAACATTGAAGTGCAATTACTGGGCTGGGAACCACGGTGGACAATGTGAAACATCTCGACTTCTCATTTTTCACTTGGAAACAAGTTCATCTGATATCTTGCAAAATTTTCGGATGTATCCTAGTGTGATGGTAGTATTGAGTAATCAATCTATCCTTTTCCAATTGAGGGTCAAAAAATCAAATCATATTTAAACCATTATATACCACCTTGAATGAGTGTAGACAGAGGTTTCAAAATTAACCAAATAATAATGAAGTTGTAAAGAGGAAAGAGTTGAAGTCTCATAAAATTTGGCAACCTGTCATGCAAAGAACACCTACTTTTTAGAATTTTGTTTTGTAGAATAAATATATATCCCGACACAACAAAATGGAAGCGAACGAAATGAAACAAACAAACAAAAACAAAAAGGGAAACATGAATACAACAAAGCCAAAACACAACATGCAAACCCAAACAAGAAACAAAGCAAACAAAATAGAAACAACTAATCTACTATAGTATAATAGGTCAAGCGTCACTGGGGATTAATCGAAATAGTGTTTGAGGAACTGAACATTGACAAGAAATGGTACAAGTTCTTCAGTCAAAGAGCTTAACCTAAAGGTGTTCTCTCCTAAAATTTTGGCTATCTGGTAAGGACCTAACCACAACCTTTCAAACTTATGGTGATCACCTTTCTTCTCCTTCGCCTTGTCCCATAACAGAACTAGGTCAAAGATCTCAAAGGCTTTCACCTTGGCTCTTTTGTCAAACCATTGCTTAACAACAACTTGATGCTTAGCGAAGTATTGTAGGGTATTAATCCTTTTCTCGTTAAGTTTCAACAGATTTAGGAGACAAACCTCTAACTGATCCTCAATTTCAATTTCTTTCATTAACTAGAGGATAGGTATTTGTAAATTGATTAGGAAAATAGGAGTTTGGCCATAAACAAGGTAATATGGAGAAGTTCCCAGGATGGCTTTAACTCTAGTTCGATCAGCCCATAGGGCGTACCTCAACTGATTATGCCAATCTTTGGGATTTTTCTCGAGTAGCTTTTTAATGACATCTAGGATGTTCTTGTTTGTGGATTCAGCTACTCCATTAACTTGTGGATAGTAATCAGACGAGAATTTCAATACCACCTTATACTCATATGACCATTGCATCAACAGTGCAGAAGTAAAAGCATGGTCGTTGTCACATACCAGAGTGAACGGCATAATAAACCCGGTGAAGATGTATTCTTCAATGAATTTTAGGGCAACCTCCGCAGTAGCATTTCAACATGCTATGGCCTCCATCCATTAGGTGTAGTAATCCATTGTTGTAAGAATGAACTTATGTCCTGCAGACGAATTAGGATTAATGACACCTACGAAATATAATGCCCATTGGGAAAACGGTCTTACCTCAAACACTGGTTGAAGAGGCATGGCGGGATTCCTCTCTCTGGAAGCTCTGATTTGGCATCTATGACAATGGCGAACATGTTCATGAGTATCTTTAAAAATACTAGGCTAGTAATATCCAACCTTCAAAATTTGATGTCCAGTAGCATCAGCTAACCCATGACTTGTACCATACTTCTCATGGAACTCCTCAATCATTTTATAGGCTTCCTGATGATCAAGACATCAAAGGTAAATACCTTCGTAGTTTTTCCTATAAAGTTTTGAATCATTGATCATATAATTGGCACTTTTGAGCCTTAAAGCTCATCTTTGTGTGGTTGTCAACCCCTCAGGGCACTGTTGGCATTGGATTTGAGGGATATCAGCTACCATAGCTTGAGATAAACCCTGGCCTCTAACTAACTTCATTGGATGCATCTCCATATAAAACTCTTGTAAAATAGTCATCCATTTCCCTTGACGTTCTCCCAACTCTGACTGCATAATTAGTGACCTAACCGCTTGATTGGGTACAATCGAGTAGATTTTACTCCTCAGGATATAAAGTCTGATTTCTTGACTGCTCTTACCAAAGAAAAATCTTGTTTCTCAAGAGCATAATATCTCACCTCAGCACTCTTGAAAGGGGAATACATGAATGCAATGGGTTTCTCATCCCCTACTTTACTCTATGTCAAAATAACTGCTCCTGAATGTAAAGAAGCAAAAGAACATATATAAAATTACAGAGTCTAGTCAGGACTAGTTAATACATGAGCTTTAGTGATGGAATTCTTGATCTGGATGAAAGCCTCTTTTGCTTTAGTAGTCCATTCAATCTTAGCTTCCTTCTTCATCATTTCATTCAGTGGCTTGACTATTTCTGCAAACCCAGTAATAAACGTTCTAGCAAAATTGATCTTCCCAAAGAAAGATCTCATCTCCTTTTTACTTCTCAACATCTGCAATTTTAACAATGCATCTACTTGATCTAGGCTTATAGATACTCCTCTTTTAGAGATTACATGACGGGGGAGCTTCCCTTCAACCACCCCAAACACACACTTCTTGGGATTAAGGGATATCCCATATCCTCAACATATTTCTAAGGCTTTACGGAGGTGGTCTAGGTGATCTCTTCTAACTTTAGAAAATATAGTCAGGTCATCCATATATATAATAATACATTTGCCAATCAAGTCTTTGAAAGCTATGTCCATTGCTCTCTATGAAGTTTCTCCAGCATTAATTAACCCAAACGACATCCTTCAGCATGCATAAGTTCCCCACTTGGTAGTAAACGTTGTTTTCATGTGGTCTTCATGGTTCACCAAAAATTGGTTATATCCAGAATAACCATCTAGGAATGACATCATTTGTGAGCCATTAATGATCTGTAATACCTTATCTAAAGAAGGGAGCAGGTAATTATCCTTTTCCGATGCCTTATTGAGGTTGTGAAAATCAACACAAAGTCAGATTTCCCCATTCTTTTTCCTTACTAGCACCAAGTTGGCAACCCAACTGGAGTGACTGATAACTCAATGATGAGCGAATAGTACCAAACTAGTATTGAGAGGGGGGGGTGAATTAGTATAGACAAAAATACAGTCCTAAACCGGTTTGATAGCAGACACTTCAAATGACTGGTAGACAATGACACCGGTTTGAAACAGAGTGCAACTGGTAAAGCTAAGAATGTTTGAGACAAGCATTAACCGGTTACTCACTTATCTTTTCACTCAACTCGAGACTACACTACCATTTCACCCTTATGCATAAACAGGTAATCTATCATCAGATCATAATAACAACTAGTTCAACATGTTTTATTGACAGGCATAAAACACAGAACCATCATATGCTTGACAGACAATAGCAAAGCATCTCAAGATAAAAGCATCACACATGACACACATATTTTTCACGTGGAAACCCAACTGGGAAAAACCACAGTGGGGATGAATACCCACAAGCTATTTTGAACTCTTTAGAAGTCTGCTCTGTTAGGAGCCTTGTCCGGTTAGAGACATTACAATAGGTTCTGCTAGGAACCGATCCTATTAGAGATCACCCAGTTAAGGGATGGCTACAATACCCAGTTAAGGGTTCAACCCTAATAAAGGTTACCTTGTTAGAGGATTTCAAGAACTCAATAGCTAAAGGACTTCGAACTTAGTAGCTTTGAATTACCCTGTTAAAGGATTTATAGCAAGCCCATTAAGGCTACCCTGTTAAGGGATTTTCCAACTGTTGAGGTGGTTAGAGATCAACAGGTATTACAATGATCTGGTAGCAGCACTCAATGCCAATGCAGATCTACTTAAGCTCCTCTTCACCTTCTACACTTACACTCTGCAGGTATCACTTCTCTCCTTTTGGTCTGGCAAGAATCACGTATCCCTTCTCTTGGATACACACACACAACTTTTGCTAACAACCTCAGAAAGAGACACAACATTGACCTTATAGGAAAACAAATAGGTCGGTAGCATAAACCCTAAACCCTAAACTTATTAGGTTAAGGAATTCAAACGGTTCAATTCTGACCGTTGAGCACACTACATTAAATGCAGCAGATCTTGATCCAATCTCAAGACCTTCTCCATCATCCATTTCCACCTATTTTATGGCGGTTGATAACCCATCACACGTTATCACCATTTTACAGACTTCACACATTCCCGAGGTAGATAGGAACAATCTCCCTCATGCAAGATCCTTTACGCACACAGGCTTACGTGGCAACACGATCTATTCTTCTTTACAATGCTAACTCATCACACAATGTCACGGGTTGAGCCACATAGGCTTGAAGCACATCAACCGGAAACCCTAAAGTTGAGACTACCAACCGGTAGTCATACAATGCTTCCATGTGTCGGTTCCCATAACCATATGCTGGTTCACCTTGAACAAACACACCACTTCACTTTGGCACAAATGTTGATTCACAGTGTTATATTGGTTCTCACATATGCCGATTCACACCTCTTCAACATATTGACATCAATGACAACATAAAATGTCATTATATCCACATACCGGTTCACATAATGCCAATAGTGACGTACCGGGAAAATAATTCTAGTCGCAAGTAGCTTTTGGACTTCCTTGAAAATCAAGGGTTCTATCAATGAATTAATCGGTCATTGCTTCTGTCTAAACAACTTTATATTGGGTTTCAAAGGTATAACATGAGTGATGATTTATGTATCAAAAATTTTCAGATCTTCGTATCCCCATGCTATAACATCAATGTACTGTTTTAAGATTTGTAGAATTTTCTCTCTTTCATTAGGAGTACAAATATTTCCAATTTACACTATCTTCTCTTGGCCTTCTAGACCAATATTATGTGGTTCATATTTTCCAACATCTGAATTCATTGTCAATCTCTCTTTTACCCTGGGATCGGAATAAAAAATCCTCTCTAGAGTGACCATACCTTTAGGAATGAAGTTTGTAGGCAAATCCATAATTTCTTCATCACCCCCTTCATCAAGATCATCTGATTTATCCTTCTCATCAATGATTTGTTCTTCAAAGTCCCCTAAATTGGCAAGAAAAGCTAGAATGTGGGTATCATACTCAAAGACTTGAAAGTGTTTGATTTTATCGGGCACAGTAGGTGTGGAGACCAACTCTATAGAAAACTTCTTCAAAGGAGATTGGCTCACTGGTTCTAGTGTACTTGTTGCTATAGTGAATGCATCTAATAGCCCATTTAGTTTCTTGGGCACCAACTGAATATTGAAAGCATCAAAATCCTCAACCAACTCCCATACTCTATTCCTATATGCTGGTAACCTTTTGTCATGACATGCATGTTGGCTTCTTAGTTGCTTAACCACCAATTTAGAGTCTCCTTGCACTCTTAAGCATTTGGCTCCCTTCTTATGAGCAAAGAGTAGTCCTCTAATTAGGGCCTCATACTCTGTCATATTATTAGTGTTAGGATAACCGGTGAACAACTGAGAGTGGGGGTGAATCAGTTGTTAACAGAATATGTCAATTAAACCACTTAATAACCTTTAACCGGAGCATATAAACATTAAGTACCAGAATAGCAGAAACAAATACTGGTAAGTAATGCAACTTAACAATAAAATAGATAACCAACACAATGCAACCATACCACATAACACCATGATTTGTACGTGGAAAACCCAAAAAGGGAAAAGCCACGGTTGGAAGCCTACCCACAGTCAGATGATACTTCTACACAAAGTATGTGATACAATAAGGGGCATGCACATGCAGGAAGGCACACTACCTAGAGTGTACTACTCATTACCAAAGAGTCTCAGTGACTACAGAGAGGTAATAACCATCTCAAGATAAATGGACAATAATCTAGAATAATGAACTGCCAGAGGTAGCATATACCATGTTTGATTACAATCCTAGTTAAGCTCAATACCAAAGGCCTTTAACCTCTTCCTTAATCCCAATTCAATCACCTATGATCGACCAAATCTCCTTCATCTATGATATTACATTTCATGACCTTGAATATATATTTCATTCCCATACACATGATCTACAATGAGATCTTACATCAATTTATACCAACCCTAAGGCCTAAACCAATTAGGTCGGCCACCTAAAAGATATTACAATAAGATCATTACATACATCCATATTACAATGATATGTCATGTTGTCTTAAGACCAAAACAACAATAACCAATCCATAAATCATCCTGGTAACGTGTAGAGAACAAGTTAACATGATACCAGTCCATAACCTAGATAGGAACCCGACCTAATCTGGGTCCACCACGCCAAAGCAATATCTTCAATCAGTTGAGACATGATCAAAGAACATCTTTAGCATCCTGAAATCCATCTAGAAGCTGCACCAACACCACTTATGCATTATGTCAAAGATTCTCAGTGAAAGCTCTGTCAGTTGAACCTTAAACCCATGTCGGTATGGGTTTACAAGAGTGTTGATAGCATCCGATTACCAAGTCAATACCAACTGACCAAAACATGCTCTAGGAACATGTAACACATAAAATCAAACATAATCCATTAATCCAAACATGTTGGAAGTGTCCAACAGATAGTCCTTTCTGTCGGTAATGCTAGATCTTCTATCGGTAACTCTGTCGATAACCAACCATAACAGTTGGTGTTGACATCAATGACAAAACATCAATGCAACACATAATCAATTCATCCATATTGCCAACAATCCCCCCCTTTGGCATTGATGGCAACACTAGATGTGAAAAACATCTAAGTACCAAAAAAATGCTAAACAGGTCTCCCCCTATGGAAGGCAACCAACAATCTCCTGAATAACTCCCCCCTATGAATGATATCTCTATAAAGTTTTGAATTTATTTTTCACATCACTATCTCTCCCCCTTTGACATCAATGTCAGAAATCTGACAAAAATATCAAAGCAAGAATGTAAACCTCTGAATCTCAAAGTTGACTACTCCCCCTGAGTAGTAGCACCACTCATCAGTGTCAGAATGAATAGTATCTTTGATAATGCATGTCGGACTGATGACAATCTGCATCAATCAAGTCTTTGTTAGAGGGGCAGAAACCCCTAACTTGTCTCTCAAATACTTAGACAACGGTTTAGTGAATATATGTGCAATTTGTTCTTTAGTGCTCACACAAACCAATTTGACTTCCTTTCCTTCTACCTTGTCCTTTTAGAAATTTTTACTTTATTGATATATGCTTAGTCTTAGAGTGAAATATCGGATTCTTAGACATGTCAATAGCAGCAGAGTTATCACAATAGATAACTACCAGTTCACTACAATTTACCTTGATATCCTTCAACATTTGCTTCATCCACAAGACTTGAGTGCAATTAGTTGTTGCTGCAACATATTCAGGTTTTGCAATAGATAAAGAAATGCATGACTATTTTTTGTTGATCCATGAAACTAATTTCTTTCTAAGAAAGAAAGCTCCACTAGAAATGCTCTTCCTATCATCAGTATCTCCTGCCCAATCTGAATCTGTATATGCACATAAAGTGAAGTCATCATCTCTAGAATACCATAAGCCATATTCCATTGTTCCTTGCAAATACCGGAATATCCTCTTTACTGCACATTCATGATTTTCATTAGGATTACTTTGATATCTTGAAACAATACTTATTGCATTCATAATATTTGGTCTAGTCTGAGTTAGATATAACAAGCCACCAATCATAGACTTATACCTTATCAGATTTACCGATGTAGATGTATCTTTGATAGATAATTTCTCACTTGTCACCATAGGAGTGCTAACTGGTTTGGATTTATCCATACCAAACTTCTTCAACAATTCCCTTAGATACTTAGTTTGATAGATAAAGGTGCCTTTGCCAATTTGAGTAATTTGCAAACCTAAGAAAAATCTCATCTCACCAATCATGTACATTTCAAATTCATTCTTTATATTATTGGAAAATTCCATGCACAATTTATCTTCTCCTCCAAAAATGATATCATCAACAAATAATTCAATAATCGAAATATCATCATCAATGATCTTATAATATAAATTACTATCAACACTGCCTTTAGTAAAACCAAGCTTCAAAAGATATTTATCCAATCTTGCATAGCAAGCTCTAGGAGCTTGTTTCAATCCATATAAAGCTTTCTTCAATCTACAAACTATATCTTTATCATCTGTCAGTGAATTTCCATCAGGTTGTTCAATGTATACTTCTTCCTCAATTTCACCATTGAAAAATGCACATTTAACATCCATTTGATAGACCTTATAGTTCTTATAAGCTGCATAGGCAAGAAATAGTCTAACAACTTCAATTATAGCTACAAGTGCAAATGTCTCACCATAATCAATTCCTTCCATTTGAGAATATCCTTTACAAACCAATCTAGCCTTGTTTCTTACAACTTGACCATCATCATTCAATTTATTCTTATTTTTAGGTCGGAGAACTAAAGTCCAAGTCTCATTCTTCTCTATCTGATCTAATTCATCTTCCATAGCCTTTAACCAATGTTTATCTTTACAAGCTTCAATAACAGATGTCGGTTCAATTTGAGAAATTAGACATACCTCTTCATTTATTAGTCTTCTTCTTGTCATAACTCCCTTGTTCCTATCTCCAATGATTTGATCTTAAGAATTATTTAATCTTACATACCTTGGTGTCTTCTAAACTTCAGGTTCACTGCTTTGATCTTCAGTCATAGTTGAATTTTCTGATTGTACTGGTGTAACTGTATCAGTTTCCTGTACCGATTGAGGTATTGTTGGTTCATTTATGATCATTTCCACTGTCGGTTCCCTGTCATATGATATAGATTGATTTCTGTATTGCTCATCCACTTTCACATTAGCGCTCTCCACAATTTTCTGCAATCTTTTGTTATAACATCTATATACTTTTCTTTTAATTGAATAACCAAGAAATATCCCTTGATCACATCTAGAATCAAACTTCCCAATTGAATCATCCCTTTTAATTTAGCATTTACTTCCAAAAAGTCTGAAATATTTAACAGTAGGTGTATGTCCAAACCATAATTCATATGGGGTCTTACCGGTTTCACCTTTGATGTGAACTCTATTGAATGTGTAGACTGTTGTACTCACTACTTCTTTCTAGTAGATGTGAGGCAATTTGGCTTCCATCATCATAGATCTTGTTGCATCCAAAATGGTTTTGTTCTTTCTTTCCACTACTCCATTCTACTGAGGAGTCTGAGGTGCAGATAATTGTCTCATAATTCCATTTGTCTCACAATAACTATTAAATTCATGAGAAGTGAACTCACCGTCTTAATCTGATCTTAGACATTTGATTTTCAATCCAGTTTTTGTTTCAACCTTTTCTTTAAAAATCTTGAACTTCTTAAAGGCTTCAAACTTCTCCCTAAGAAAAGTCACCCACATCATCCTAGAATAGTCATCAATTATCAGCATGAAATACCTATCACCTTGAAAGCTTCTAGTCCTTGTTGGACCACATAATTCGGTGTGAATCAAATCAAGTACATCACTAGATTTATCATGTATGCTCTTAAAAGAAGTTCTTACTTGCTTTCCCAATTGGCATTCCTTACATACTAGATTATGAGGCTTCATAATCTTAGATATATCTCTAACTGCCTTTGTTGAATTGATCTTAACAATACAAACAAAATTAACGTGACAAAACCTTTTATGCCATAACCAACTCTCATCAATATGAGAAATCAAACATGTCTTATTACCAGTGTTAAAGTGAAAGATATTACCTCCAGTCTGAATACCAGTTGCAATCTCCAAACCAGTTTTGTTAATGATTTCAAATTTTCTATCCTTAAAATGAAATTGGAAACCCTTGTCCACCAATTGACCAACACTCAAAATATTATGCTTTAAACCTTCTACATAATAGACATTATCAGTATTATGCTTGTCATCCAGAGAAAAAGTACCTCTACTTTTGATCATACATGCTTTGTCATCTCCAAATCTGACTTGACTATCATTGTATTCTTTTAATTGAATAACCAAGAAATATCCCTTGATCACATCTAGAATCAAACTTCCCAATTGAATCATCCCTTTTAATTTAGCATTTACTTCCAAAAAGTCTGAAATATTTAACAGTAGGTGTATGTCCAAACCATAATTCATAAGGGGTCTTACCGATTTCACCTTTGATGTGAACTCTATTGAATGTGTAGATTGTTGTACTCACTGCTTCTCTCTAGTAGATGTGAGGCAATTTGGCTTCCATCGTCATAGATCTTGTTGCATCCAAAATGGTTTTGTTCTTTCTTTCCACTACTCCATTCTGCTGAGGAGTCTGAGTTGCAGATAATTGTCTCCTAATTCCATTTGTTTCACAATAACTATTAAATTCATGAGAAGTGAACTCACCGCCTTGATCTGATCTTAGACATTTGATTTTCAATCCAGTTTCTGTTTCAACCTTTGCTTTAAAGATCTTGAACTTCTTAAAGGCTTCAGACTTCTCCCTAAGAAAAGTCACCCACATCATCCTAGAATAATCATCAATTATCAGCATGAAATACCTATCACCTTGAAAGCTTCTAGTCCTTGTTGGACCACATAATTAGGTGTGAATCAAATCAAGTACATCATTAGATTTATCATGTATGCTCTTAAAAGAAGTTCTTACTTGCTTTCCCAATTGGCATTCCTTACATACCAGATTATGAGGCTTCATAATCTTAGATATATCTCTAACTACCTTTGTTGAATTGATCTTAACAATACAAACAAAATTAATGTGACAAAACCTTTTATGCCATAACCAACTCTCATCAATATGAGAAATCAAACATGTCTTATTACTAGTGTTAAAGTGAAAGATATTACCTCCAATTTGAATACCGATTGCAATCTCCAAACTAGTTTTGTTAATGATTTCAAATTTTCTATCTTTAAAATGAAGTTGGAAACCCTTGTCCACCAATTGACCAACACTCAAAATATTATGCTTTAAACCTTCTACATAATAGACATTATCAGTATTATGCTTGTCATCCAGAGAAAAAGTACCTCTACTTTTGATCATACATGCTTTGTCATCTCCAAATCTGACTTGACTGCCATTGTATTCTTGCAGGGACATAAATTTTCTTTTATTCATATGATGTGAGCATCCACTATCAATCACCCATTCATCCTTATCTTCAACTTTTTCTACCAAGGTCTTTTCTTCATTCATGATAGCCAATTCCAGTTCATCTTCCTTTAAAGCATAGAACACCAATCCCTTTCCATTGTTGGATCCACTAGTAGAGTCTGTTGTTGGTTCATCCCCAGAGTCATCACTTACTCTTTCCTCGTCCTCTATGTACCACTATATACTTTTCTTGAATCTATATATGTTTTGGTTAGGCTTAAATATTTTCTTAACTCTTTCCTCAAATCTTGCATTCCTTCCAGGACATCTAGATGCACAATGACCAATCTTATTATATGCAAAACATTTAAAAGGTGCTTTTCCTTCATACTTACTTTTGTCAGTCCTTTAGGTACTCTTCTAGCAAATAAGGCTTCAAGTTGCTCAATTTCTTCATCTTCTTTCCTCATATTTTCCAATTCTTTTGCATATAAGGCTTTCCAATCACTTTTGTCGATAGATGATGATGCATGAAAAGCAAGTTCAGATTTTGCAGCTCCAGAAGATCCAAATTCTTCAAGCTCAAAAGCAGATAATTTCCCAATCAAAATGTCTCTGTTAACTGAAGTGTTTGCCATTCTTCTCAACTCATTAATTGTAGTTGTCTTCATCTTGTAAGTCAGTGGAAGGGCTCTCAAGACTTTGGAAACTATTTCATCTTCACTCAGAGATCCTCCACAACATTGAATTCCCACAACAATCTCATTTAATCTTTCCATAAATACAACAATTCTTTCATTATCTTCCATCTTCAAGTTTTCATACCTTATCCGATAACCATCAAGTTTAGCAATTTTGACAGTAGGATAACCTTCATTCAGAGTTTACAATTTATCCCACATAACCTTTGCCAATGATTTATCAGTCAATCCCATGATTTTCTGATCAGTAAGTGCACACAAGAGGGTTTCTCTAGCTCTGCAATCATTTTCAATATTCTTGTCCAGGTTTGTAGGAGCAGGATTGCTAGATGTCAGATCATAAGGTGTATATCCTTTCTCAGTGATCTCCCAAATATCCTTTCCAAGACATCTAAGATGAGTCTCCATTCGAATTTTCCATATCCCATAATTTATTCCATCAAGCTTAGGGATTTCTCTTTTGAAAATAGTTGTCATTTGAT